>NC_141764.1:67172128-67469628 GCF_982258835.1 Parasteatoda tepidariorum
TATGTCCCAACTATCAGAAATAATGACATCAGAAGAGTTAGATGAAATAGACTTTTTTGAAAGATATCGTTTCTTAAAACCTCTCCACTTAAATTAGCGATACTCACGCTAATTTGTTTATGCACGATGCACGTGTTTATATTATATACAAAGTCACATGGTTTTACCTTGCCCAATCAAAGGCCTCGTTATATTTCCTGCAAGAGTTAAGCTCGAGTTGTGAAATCCTCTGTTGAAAACGGTTGGAGAATAAAAAGCGAGGGTTAATCCGAGAGTAACTCTGAACCTTGGATATTCCGATCCCCGAGTTACTCTTGAATTTAACTCGGCGTGGTGAATACGGGTGTTAGAGCTGAAGCTACGATTTCCCTCCTCATGACGTCACTGTGTCCACAGATCTCGAAGATCGCACGCAAAGATATTAGGATAACTTTGCATCTTTCTCTTTGTAAAAATAAGTTAGACTTTTTCTGGTTATTAGCTTTCAAACTTTACGTAATTAACGCATTATTTCCGTTCATAAACATAGTTCAAAAAAACTTTCTTGGCTATTATATTAAAAAAAATACCATTTTAAACCTATAAAAATGTTTTACTAGTTGTCGAAAATGACACTATAAATACTTTATTTTAAAAAGTTCAGTTTTAACTTTAAATATTAAGAAAAATGAAAGCATATATCAACACTTTTTTTATCTACATATTCTTTATAACAGTAAGTTGAGTTAAATTTAGAATCCCTGATTTTAGAATAAACCGTTAATAGCAATTTGTTCATACTTAATCATTAGGAAACATCAACCTTAAACGCTAATTACTGAAACAAAATAATAATTTAGGTTCATAATGACATTAGAAATTTTACAACTGCTTATAGATATTTAAATTTACGATGATATAGCTTATAGATATTTAAGAGAACATGATTTTTAAAAAAAATCATAAATATTTAGAATAACTACATTAAAAAATATGTTATGAAATTAGGAGAATTCCAACTATATATTATATATTTTATTTATACTTTTTATTTACATTTTAATTTTTTTTTGACTTTATCCATTTTTTAATTTTTTTCACCTGCCTTTCTTTTTGAAGTAACGAGGCGGTTTCTATTTAGATAATGAATTTTTATAAAAGTTCTTAACGACAGAATAAACGTATTGCTGTTTTATATTAACTGTGTCATTTCGAAATCCATTATTTGCATAGTTGTTCATTTACTTTAGGGAACACGCGGAAAATTATATTTTTTCCTTTTGTTTTTCTATCAAAATTTTTTCAAGTTGCAATCGCGCAAACTGGCATTTCGATAATAGTTTTAAATTCTTGCAAATTCACTGCAAAAACTGAGGAAAGTCATTATAGAAAATAACAAATGTCTTAAAATAGCTCGCAAAAAGAAATGCTCCAATATTAGTTAGAGCTAGTAAGGCCGAACGCTCCGTTCTTGAAGTAAAAGTGCGAGCTTTGCGCCAAAGTGACGTCACTAGAGAAAATCGGAGGATTGGCGCGGCGAGAGCTACTTTAAAGGAGTGAACCAGCTCTTCTATTCTCTTTAGCCCTGAGTAACTACACCCTTTAATTTGTTTATGAAAGCTATGTTTGTTACACAGCGTTTTAAGTTGTTCAGGTTCATAAAGACATTAAACATCAGTTTTTACTGTGATAAAACTAGAATATTTCTATAATAAGTATTATCTGTGATATAGTTAGATGCATTTTTCTCTGAAACTTTATTATTATAATAGAAAGAAAATCAGTTTTTTTAAATCTTGTTATAATATGAAATAAAACATATTCACATAATTTTAAATTTAAAAATGGTTAGTGAAAGAATTTCATCTTATTTGAAAAATTGATTGAGCTATACTATAATATTTAAAAATAACTGTTTTCGCAAACATATAGAAAATATTCTAACCCTAACATTATGGTAAAGTAACTGGCAGCAGTCCGTCAGTTCAATTAACTATAAAGTTTACGGAAAAGAAAATTTTTTACCATTATGGTTTTGAACCCATGCTACTTGTAAATGGTTAAAAAGCAGTATAGTTTAGTATTCTGTTTCTGTTAACCATTTACAAGGAGCATGGTTTCGAAGTCCTAAGGAAGAAATTTAACTGGACATAGTTCAGCAGCTTTATGGTGCTGCCATCCATTTGGGAATGAGAGTATCATAATCTAATAGCCCAGGCTCGCAAATTGGGAAGTGAAAGACAGTGGGACCTATTTATATGTTGAAGGGAATGCAGGAAATATTGTGGGGTCCGCGCTGGGACTATAACCCCCGTTCTGCTGATCATGAGATTAACATATTAGCCCTCTTAGTTATAATATGTAGGGGAGAGGGGAGTACATATCAACAGATTTTTTTATTTCTTCATTTTTCAAAAAATATCATCAATTTCTCACGGTAAAGAAGTTCATATGTTTAAATAGTCTTTTCTTTTTCGTATTGAATCTTTTGAGATTTTTCAATAAAATATTTCGTTACTTTATGATATTTTTGAAAAATGGCTTAAATTGTTCACACGTGCCCCCCCCCCCCCATGTGCACATGCCTGGGGCACATATGAACAAGATTAAAAACACAAAGCAATCATCATATTTAAAAGGAAAAAATCTTTAATATAACAGATATAGGTACGCCTTATACTGAAGGGGTTGTAGCTTACTATGTGAATTTATTTGGTTTATTTTTTATGTGAATTTATTGGGTTAATTTAATCAATTTGGTTTTTTGCAATTTCATGTTCCTCAGCAGTCGTAATGGGTCTTTTTCTTTCTTCTCTGATACTCTTTCATTTTTTTACTCTTTTTCTCATTTTCATTCAAAACTTAGAAGACAATGCAGCTTAAAGAATATTTTATTAAATAAAGATCATTCTTACATATATTGCTTTTGCGAAATAGATTTTCTACTAAGAATAATAATATATTTTGAAAATTATTTTAAACTTAACTTCTTTTTAAGTAATAAAATATTATTTCTTTTTACTTCTTGTAATCATTATTCAACACAAAATTGTTGATCAACCATTTAATAAAAAATAATTTAAAAGAAAAAACTAACAATTAATTAATTATGGAAAATTAAATAATAATAATTTTAAATGCATACATATTTTTAGACGTATAATATCATGAGGATAATAATCTTAATATTATGTAGGAGCACATTTGAACTGTTCACATCTGCCCCAGATGTTTTGTTCACAAGTGCCCCATCATCTTTATTAAACCTAACGTGAAAAATAAAGAATTTTTAATGGATTAAAAAAACAAAAATTGTCATAAACTTACCTGAATGTTCATACAATGGTCTGCAATAGTTAATTTTAGCCTATTAGTTGATTTATACAATGTTTTCACTTGAAGAAGCCAGTGATAAAAGTGTATACAACACCAGCTGATACAAAGAAATTGTCAGAATAGAACAACAAAATGGCTCATTGTTCTGAAAGTTTTGCAGAGAAGTAGGACTAATACTACCATCTATTGGAAAATTTTAAAGATTTCTTATTTCGAATCATATTGGTAAAACATACCATGTTCACATGTGCCCCCTGTTCGCATGTGCCCCCTATCCCCTACCTATCTGCACTAAACACCTATCTGCTGGCTTCATTAGGTGGGACTAGTTGGTTCGTTAAAATCTGGTTCTTTAACTGTGTCAGATGTAAGCAGTTAATAAACGGTTTTTCTCTCAGTTAATAGATTAAACACCATCTCATTTATGGTAATTTGACTGTTTTTTTATAATGGCAAAATAAGAATTAAATTTTTATTTAACCATTTTTTTCGAGGAATTTCTAAAGTTGTCGTTTCACATCGTGCTTCAACTCCGATCTCGCTAATAAAATTGGCGAAACAGATGTTTACAGCATGATATTGGAACTAAATAATTTTCGCCTCTTGGAATCTGAAGATGTTTCAGTTATCTGTTGGTTTCACATAGTGCTTGAATCTAAATTATTTAGTTTCAATATTATGATGCAAATATCTGTTGAACCAATTTTATTACCAAAGATTTAATTACAATTAATAAAATAAAAATGAAAAAGAACGATGTTAAGTAATTATGAATTTCTATAACCCTCAATTATGTTCTTTTACTCAAATAATAAATTTGCATCTTCATTACTTTAGTTTTGATGCTACATGGGTATCACATTTAAATTCAAATTTACATCTTAAGATCTCAAATGGCCAAAAGGACTTATTTCAATAGAACCATCTCACGAATTCCCCAAATGTATTTCATAGAAATATATTTGATAGATTTTATTGATTGTTATTCATCTATGTGATTAAAGAGAATAAATTAAACATACTAGTACTTCAATATTTTGGTTGTATAAATAAAAAAAATGGATTTGCTCATAAAATATTTGTATTGAAAAGTTTTAGAGCATACATATTTTGGAAAACATATATTCCTCAAAATATGTTTTCACGGTGATTTTATAAATAATGCGATTCTTTTCATGATATAAATAGCAATGCATATTTCATAACAGAGAAAAGATCATTTGAGAAAATTCAATCTATATACATAAGCAGAATATGAAACGCTTTCCTTTTTCATGAATTTATTGTTACTACTCTTCTAGTCTTCCTGAATATCGAAAAAAAAATTTAGCATCACATTTTTTAATAAAAATCATACATTTCCAAGTTTCTTGTTTCTTAGAAAGTTAGGACAAGTATTACGATCATATTTCTTTTAAGATATATAAACGGTTAAAAGTTTTCGTATCTCAACTAAAAATATTCTATTCATAATATTCCATAATAAAAATAAAGTAAATATTAAATTAAAAGAAAAAATTTATCATCCTCTACTTTAATAGATCAAAGAAGAACAAATAACAGTGTTCTGCAAAAATGAAATTTTAAAAAAAATAATAATTACTTAGGTGATTAGAAGGTTGGCACATGTGTCTCTCACTGGGATTTCAAACTGGACACATGTGTCCAAGAGATGTTTCTGTTTGTGAGACATATTTGTTCCAGTGAGGCCGAAGGCGTTAAGCAACATTGTTTAGGAGCATATTCAGAAGACACTGGATGTTCGAATCAAAGTGCAATTTTTATTCGATCATTTTTAAATTTTATCAGAATATTTGTAACATTAATAGCAGTCTCCGCGCCGTGTTTTAGAAAAAATAATTACCAGTTATGCAAATTATAGCCAAAAACGTGGTTTGTAATTGTTCATAATTAAAAAGTTCCTTCAAACGAATTTTAATTTTGTTAGTCAATTTTTTACCCAAATACGTTGTTTACAGATATTCAAATAAGTTTAAGTGCTTATGCCAAGTGTGTAAAAGATAACGTACCTAGGCATTAATTTTTTATTTTGTCACTAAACATTTCTTCGAAAAACTATCTTCAATTATGTTTGTTCATTTACTGAAAAATTAAATCTGTCTATTAAGTTAACCAAATATATTTAAATTTAAACAAGCACTTCGAATCCATTTGATTTCTTCTTTATAATAATTAAACTGGTGCGCAGGGAGCTTTTTGAAGTTCTGAGAACATAGAAAAATTCCATTGCGAGAAAAAGCAACTTTATCAACGAGAACTACGGCTTTTACAAATTCATAATCTTATAACTCAGTAAGGGAAACTCCGATTTAAACACGGTTTGTTGCATATTGCTTAATTAAGATCGATTTTTTTTAAATATTTCGAAAACAGAATAATGAATTTTTGAAAGATTTTCCTCATTCTGAACCTCCAGTGTCTCCTTAAGAACTTTATGGAGCTCCTCTTACATTTAAATTGTGGAAACAGTTGTACTTTTCGAAAGTAATAAATACTGTTTCCATATAAATAAAACACGTAATTTTATCTCTAATTTTTTATTTTATTTTATAAGTAACTGCCTTAATAAAAGGTATGTGAAAGTATAGAAATTTCTATTTATCTGTTACAACACAATCTTCAGCAAATTTCTCACCTCAATTATAAATAGATATGTATGTTTAAGTTTTCTTTATAAATGTAGTTATGCGTTAACCAATCTTCTATAATGTTTTAAGAAGAGTTAACTCATTTTTATCAATAACTATTAGTCTTCTGCAATGAATTTGCTTTTAAATAACGACTACTTTACAATCGATGTGTAGAGTGAAAATTGGGATGTTTCTCACTGCTACTCATTCAAAAAATCTCTGTTCATCTGTTACAACACAATTTTTAACAAATTCCTCTCATCAATTATAAATAGAGTAGTGGGGCTAAGGTCTCTTACTAAATTTAGTTATGCTTCAACCAATATTCTAACAATTTTTTACCAAAGCAAACTCCTTTCTACCCATAACTATTAGTCCTCTGCGATGAACTTACTCTTAAATTACGACTACATAGTAATTGATATTTATAGTGTAAATTGTCATATTTTTCACCGCTACTCATTTAAAAATTTCTGTTCATCTGTTGCAACATAATTTTTAAAAAATTTCCCCCATCAATTATAAATAGAGAGGTTTAGTTAAGTGCTCCTACTATGTGCAGTTATGCTTAAACTGATCTTCTAACATGTTTTTAGAACAGTTAACTCCTTTTTATCACAACTATTAGTCTTCTGTAATGAATTTACTCTTAAATTACGACTACATAGTAATCGATATTTATAGTGTAAATTCAGATGTTTCTAACTGCTGCTGATTTAATAAAAATAGAAAAGGAAACATTGTCAAGAAGGTCCGAAGTCTTCAAAAGAGTAAATACGATATAATATACAATACAGTTGTATTCAAGTCAAGTTTACCGAAAGTTTAAGGAAAAGCCTCACGTGAATTGAGAACAATTCTTCTGCAATTGTATGGAATTACCAGTTTGGCAGCTAGGGAAAAATAGGCTCAACTAAAACTCGCTGCTGATAAAAACTCTAAACGGGTATTTTCATTCCTAGTATTTGAAAACTTTAACTTATCCTTAAAAAAGAAACTTTAGATAAGAGTTCTAAAAAAAATAATACTTTTATATAGGGTAGTAATATTTGTGATAGTTTTTGCAGCAATTAGATAAGACATTGAGCTTTGTATTATTTTTTATTTTATTTTGTTTTAAGAGAATTTTAAAAAATATATTTGAACAACTTTTCGCTTTAAAATTTGCGAAATTATGCTTACTTACTTTAATTTAAATTAACGTTATTCATTTAATGTTTATGTTTGTGTGTTCTTTTGTTATGTTTGTGTGTTGTTTTTTTAAATCCTGCCTCTTTAGAGTGCTTCACTTTTAAGGTTCTTCCTTTATTTATTTTTTGAGTTCTCCTTTACATTTGTGTTATGCTTCGTTTATAACGGCTCTTGATTAAGTTCATATCCTTAAGTAAAACTTTTCCTTTTAAAGCAGCATAGCTAGTCCAGGCTCTATGATCATGAACTCCATGTTCTGTGATTTCCCAGCATTTACTTCTTTCCCATTTTGCTTGAGAGCAGTTTAACTTTTCCGCTCACTTAAACTATAGTACCATTGATAATGTAAATTGCATGAGGAGAAAATAATTCTGGTGAATTTACCGTGCTATATGGTAAACACATTCCTGAAAAAAAAACGTAATTCTAGTTATCAAAACAAGAAATATACAGTATTTAAATCATTAATTCTGTAATTATTATATTTATATGTAAATGGTTTACCAGAAAGTTTTCAGAAATATGGTCATTATTACGGTACATTCAGAAAAAAAAAATACAAAACTGAAAAAACTTTTTTAACCGAATAAATTATTTTTCAACCTGCTAAGGTGTCATGATAAATAATCAAATTTTACCACGTTTACTAAGTTTTGGAACAGATTATGAAATTATAGTTTACGTTTATTTTTACCAATTTCCCAAAAATTACCAAAATTCTTTGCAAAAATTACCGTGGTTTTTTATGCTTCCATAAATCACCATCAGAGGCACAATATATTTTGTTATATTCTGGATGTTTTTCTCTATAATTTTTCAAGTACATTACGGAAAAAAATAAATATAATTTTTTTTTCACTAATTTAAATAAAAACTTATTAATTTATTATTCATTAATAATTCTATTTTCTTTAATTTAAATTAAACAAAAATTATAGTAGTTAATTTAAATAAAACTTATATTTTTGACAAACTAAAAGTCTCGCTAAGATTACAGAGCACAAAACTTTTAATTTAGAAAATATTTAAAGACATTATTCTCATTTTTTCCTGATTCACTATTAAAATTTCTATTATACGCCTAATAATGTTCTATAGTTCACATTACCACTTGATTTAGGTAATTTCATTTCTTTCTGAAGTTCGTTTTGGTGAGTATAGAAGCGCATGGCCAGCTAAATTCTGCCTTTAATTCATAATTTAATATAATGATTAAATTTGTATTGTCTTTGTAAACTCACATATATTCGTCGTGAGAAGAAAAGTTATAAAAACTGCATAAATAAAATTAGTCAACTCCAGTTTTACAGATATTATGTGAAAATTTTCAAGCATTTTAAACTTAAAAAAGGAATACATTTAGGCAGTTAAAATTATTTTAAAATTTGAATTATTTCACATAAGTCAAGTTTTCTGTTTATTATTTGTTTAGCACTGGACTTACAAATTCAGATATTAATGAAATGCACCAAATTCCTATCACAGAAATGTACTATTCTTTATATACTTACTAAAGCATATACCAGTATCAATCTTTGTTATTTTAAATTAAACAAAACTTCAGACATTCTAGCTTTATGTTTACAGATAAAACTACACTTATAGTTAAAGAAATATACTTGAAAATAAAATGATTCTTGAAATCAACGATCAATGAAACAAGTTTTACTAATCTAAGAAATAAATTAACACACTAAATACAAATATTTATAATTACATAATTTGGATTGAAATAAATTTTAAAATACTTCAGCGTCTTTCAAGCAGACTTAACATTACTTTCAATGAACAAGTCTTTAATAATATGTTTAGACAAAGGAAAACAACTACATTATTTCTCTAGATGAAATGTCATTACTATTATTAATATAAATAATACAATAATTTATACTATTTATTTATTTATATTTGATTAGGCTATATTTTGAAGTGCTACAAAAGACAATACTTGAAGCAGACTTATATTTACTTTCACGAGAAAGATTTTAGAAATGCAAATTTAGGACAAATGGAAAAAAATCAGGCACAGTGCCATACTGTTTCGCTAAAGAAAACTTCATTACTAAATTTCATATACTTAGTACTAGTATTAATTTTTTTGATTAAGCTAACTTGACTGAGACTTAAGCTAAGACAAAAGAAAACAAAGCCGGACTGACTTCCTAAGTTTTTCTAGACGATACGTCATTACTATAAATAACATATTTAATACAAATATTTATGCCAATTATTTATTTTTTCCATTAGGTTAAATTTTGAAGTATTACTAAAATCAATACTTGTCTTCTTAGGAGACTTTAATTTACTTAAAAAAGTTTTTAGTAACACAAAGTCAAGACAAAAGAAAACAAAACTGAATCAATCCCCCGCCGTCTCCTTAGACGAGACGTCAAAGAATTTTCTTTAGAAATATGATGACCTGATATTCGATTCTAAGATTGTGGAATAACTTTCTTACCAATATAAACGCTCGAGAACTTCTCTGTGGTAAAATTAATTGGTTCAGCCGATCAATAATTTCGCTTTCTAATAGGGTCAGAAGGTCTTTTACGAAGGATATTGAAAGAGCTTTTCTGATAACTAGTGAAACGAGAGTTGAAAATTGGGAAAAGTGGATTTCGCATTTTGAAATTGAAAAGCGGATGAATATATAGTTTTTTTTATATATAATTTCAGTTATTAGATTCTTAAAAGTGTATTGATTGTTTGGATTTTCTATTCAAATTGTATAAATGATATGCATTTACAGAAATAGGAAATAGCATAAGCTGGTGAAAAAATGTTCTTAATTTCAGTCCTTTTTTCCGCTTAAGTTGATGAAATTCCCTACCAATACCGAGAAATGAAATATAATGTGTTTGAATGGGCATTACTTTTATTTTATTTATTTCTTTTTTAATTTCTTTAACTTCATATTTTTCATATTCAGTGAAAATATTTTTTTTTTAAACTTGCGTTGCATCAACGGATATTTTTGTCTTAAGAGACATGCGATAAAACAAAAAAGTGTGTGCTCAGAATAAGCCGGCATTAACATTTTGGCGTATTTCGTCCTCTGTGGCAGCTTAACCAGCTAGATTTTGTTCGAGTTGTATGCTACTCCTTTGAGTATACTGAATTAACATTATTAAGTATCGACCATGTTATATATATAATTAAAAAATAAATATATATCATAAATCAGATTTATTTAATATAACTGGCCACGATTCCCGAAGAAAGCATCTGTGTTGCATCAACGTTGTTCATGATCCTTTTTGTACATTGAGTGATCTCCACGAGGTAATGGACTTGTCTCACAGGTGTCCTGCTCTCCCTCGGAAATCTATCTGGAAACGCTACTGGATTGCTCACTCTAATTTACAGATTTATTGTTATCTTTTTGATGTCAATTGCCTTTTAATGAGCCATTGGAAATAAAAAAATATTAATTAAAGAAATTTCTAAAACAGTTCTAAAAAATCTTTTTTTTTTCTTAAAACCGGAATTACATTCGAACTAATAAAATCCCAAAAAAGTCGTTTGAATTCTTTTATTCGTATTAAAAAATCTATCAATAACTGATTTTGTAAATTAAATAAATTTTTAATAATGAGTAACTGTTTGTTTTAGATCTAATTAACTGAAAATAAAGTAAATTTGAAAAAAATTATTGCTTTCAAGTGAGATGTATTTAGAGAATTTTACTTTTAACGCAGAAAAAGTCATCGCTGTTTCATGCTATATTTCATAACCATAAATTAAAATGCTTAATATAATATTTTTAACGAATTTTTACTAAATTATTAAATTGATAGAAAATAATGAAAAAAATATGAAAATATGTTTAATTAAAATTCGACGTAAATGGAGTTAAAGGCACGCATTTTTGAAAGTTGGGAAACTTCAATAAGTCACGTCATGTTACTTTAGTTCTGTCCGAGTGATGCGCTATGTCTCATTTCTGTGTTAAAGCTATATTTTAGTTAATTATTTTAAGTTTTTTGCTGTTTCGAGATCTTAGGATCAGGTGAGGTTTAATGGGTATTCAATCTGTTTTGAAGAAGGGTTTAAAACCAAATCATTAAATTTATTTTACTCAAAATTTTGATGAATTTAATATACATTGGATTCATATAAAATAAATATGAAGCATAATTTGTTTGAAGCATAATTGTTGCCTATTTTGTTTGATTGTTTTCTTGTTGTCTTACAGTAATGCATTAAAAAACATGTTTTGATATACTATCATTCATCTTTTTAAAAAAGTAAAATTTAAAGGAAATTTTGCTTTCAGCTTTAAAATTACTATATAGGGATACAATCAAACAAGTAAATTTTTTTTAGTTACTTCGTTATAAAATATAAAGCACTACATACTTGCAAGATGTAAAAATTAATTTGATGTAAAAATTAATTTGGACGAATAATATATTTTTGTTTAATTAGATAGCCAGTAAATTATTAAAATTTTATCCATTTTAAAGGTATATTTAACTATTTATTACAATATCCATATGAATAAAGTAGAATGTTCATATTTAGGCATGTAAGCATGCCACTTAAACAACAAACATTTCAGGACCAATCCGCACCAAACTTGGTCCACAGTGCGCAAAATAAAAAACAGACCAACTTGAATAACTCTTGAACTACTGATTGGATCTTCACGTTCTGAGACTAAATCTTAAAACTACGAGGGACAGTCAAATATGCTAAATAATTAATGCAGACGATATTTTAAGATACAAAATTAATCGTAAAATGAGATTTTACTGAATGAAACCACATCATTTTCCGCCGGATTTTGATTTCTGATCTTCAAAATATGGAGAATGGCCGCAATCTAAGTAATCCAATCCAAATATAATCCTAGATCCCGATGCTTTAGTTGAAAAACTATCCAAAGTTTAGACTCGTTAATGTTAATTTAATTTTTTGCGTATTTTGCTATATCTCGAGAATTTTTTAAGCGAATTGAAAAGTCTTCGTATCCACTTATAAAAATCAATCTAAGTACAATTCCAAGCAAAAAGTAACTTTTAGCACAGATTTATTACTTTTTATTAGTTTATTTAATAACAGTGAAAACAATTTGAGTTGTAAGCTACACAATTTTTACTTCATTAAATATAATGCAATTTTAAATAACAAAATAAAAAAAATGTTGAACGAAATCTGCCAACAAATTCTTAATAAATCAAATTTTTAAAATCGTCTTTTTTAAAATTCAATAACTCAGGAACTATTTACCTGAACTACTATTCATAACAGAAAACTTACTACTTACTAGCTAGAGCTGCTTACCATAGAAATTCTATTTAATCCCATTATATGCATTCAATTACAACACGCAGTTTGGCACTTTTTATAATAATCTCAACTTAGCCTTTAATTACAATAATATAGAGAAAACAAAAATATAGGAAAAAGATGGAAACTAACATAGATTAATGAAGAAAGAAGAAGAAAAATAAAATATTTAAAAAAATATTTGAAAAAATATTAAAATTATAGAAAGATATAATCTCTACATCAGCTAAGACGATTATATCCGTAAAACGGAGTGCTTTCTTATATTGTATCAATATAGTCCAAGCAACATATATCAATACAATAGTGTAATGAGTGAATTGAAGCTAAAAGTTCATTTAAATTTGCTACTCGCATTATAGGGGTCATTTTGTGTTTTGCTCTGTGCTTTCTGTTTTTTCGCTTGGTAGTTTCATGTCGTACTTATTTTTTACTCAATGTGTTCCTTTTTAGTTTCAATTTTTTCCAGAGCTCCTCATACTATTTTATTGATATATTTTGCTTTCGGTTGTATTGATACAATATTAGAAAGCACTAATTTTTGTGAATATAATCGTGTGAGCTGATGAGGAGATAATATCTTTTCATTATTTCGTTTTTCAACTTTGTCATATTTTTTTTAATTAATTTTTCAAAAAATACTTCATTTTCCTTCTTTTCTTTATTTTATATATATATATATATATATATATATATATATATATATATATATATATATATATATATATATATATATATATATATATATATATATATATATATATATATATATATATATATATATATATATATATATATATATATATATATATATATATATATATATATATATATATATATATATATATATATATATATATATATGTATATATATATATATATATATAATTCTAATTCGAAGAAGACCATACTCACAAATAATCATCCAAAAATATTTTTTTTTAAATAATATGTTCAAAATAACTCTACATGCGATAGAAACAAAAACAACATTTTTAAGTATGAACGAATATTCTATAAAAGATTAAATGTAAGCAAACAATATAATAATTAATACAAAAATACTCCGTAGTAATTATTCTTATGTTAAGCATACCTCTCTGAAGTATAAGCGTCAACATTGAATATTCTAAGTCAAAAATTGCGATATATTTGTGCCTTAAATATGTCCTTCAAATGTGTGTGTGTGTGTGATTTGAGTAAATTTTAAATAAAATAAGAACAATAAATATTCCATTTGAACATAGATTTCTTTTTTTTACCGAACATTTTCAGCGTGCTCTTACAAAGTATCTTTAAAAACAAACTTAATTATTCATGAAATACTACTTTTATTATTGCCACAAAATTTGTTACTACTTTTAACTAAAACAACATACAAACAAGAAACCAATTTTTAAACAAGTACTAAAATGTAACCGACGAGACGATCGTAAAACTTTTAAAAATATGTACTTTTATTTCACCGTGAGATCAATGTAAATAAAACGTGACACAGTTAGTAGCAAGCTTACGAAAACTAGAATTCTGGAAACTAGACATTCAAAACGACTTCCGAATATTTTGTCCAAATGCTTCGAATAAAATGGACCATCCGTGTGGCCGAAACTAGCTTTACCCACTATATCGACCATTGAGTTTTATTCTTCACTCTACACGCCATTACAACCACTGAAACTCTCCTTTCTATGGGTGGTCCACATTCACCATAAACAGTGCTATGGAAGTTTCCATACCTATAGAATGGAGGAAATTGTTTCTAAAAGAACCTCCGAATGCTTGCACAGGATTTTACAGCGAAAGGATACATCAGATTGGTCTGGCGAAAAGTGGTTTAAGCATGGATTTTTAGAATTTGCTTAGGGTAAGCGCTGTGTACTTTGCGTTTTGTGCAGTTTAAAAGTTAGTTTATCTCATCGTAAACTAAAAGCTTTTATTTTGAAAAGTATAAAATATGATATCCTACTTGGGAGAATAAGATTACGCTTTCGAAACTATTAATTATCGTTTTAATTGAAACAAAAAAAAAAAATTGGTCAGGCTTATTTATCATTTTTTCCGTTTTCTGATACAAGAAATAAGATAAAATATAGACAGTGAAATTTTATGATTCATATTTTAATAAAAATTCCAATATTGCTCCCTAGATTTGTTTATAAACATCGGTTGAAACATTTAAGTTCATTTCTGCAGCATTTTTTGCAAAGCACTATACAGATAGTGTTGAGTATAGCTTAATGTAAATGATTTTTTTTTTTTTGAATTTACACTGGTGTGCGAAATTTAAGGACGAGGCTATAAAATCCGTATATGAATAGAACGAACAGGGGGGAAGGAACAAAATGTTTATCAGGTAGCCAATTCATAAAGGGCACGTGTATATATCCTGTATGGTGTAGTATATGCATATCAGATGGGTATAAAGTACGCTGGTGACGAATTTCTGTGAAGTCTATAATATGTTGATAAAAAATTTGAACGATTTCGAGTTATTGCCTGAATGTGATATGTACAACAGAAAATTTTGCATGCCATCATCCGAAGCGAAGCCGAAATATTAAGAAGTTGGAGGCTGGCTTAAGCTTGATTGCGAAGTTCAAAATTCTTCACAGCTTCCTTTCGTGAGCTAGGCGAGCATTTAAATTTACAAGAATACCTGTCCAATATTTATTAGCAGCCGTGCACGTTTAACATCCTTAGTGGACTTCAGGTATATTGCCCTGCTGGTGACAATGAGCAGCTGGAGAAATCGCAAAATCCGTGCAACAGACTACTGTTTTGAGATAACCATGGCTAGAAGACTCCACAATTGTGATCTATTTGCATGACCACGTATGCATCATTAACACCTGATTATCGGAGACGGCAATTTTGGTGGTTCCAGGAACACCAGGACTGTAGAGATGTGGGACGAGTAATATATCCTGATAAAAGGTATTTTTTCTGTACTTCGAAGCTGTTTGAAATTGAAGATATTCAACGCTTTGATAAGCCATCAAGGTTTCCTGTTCTAAATACACATAAACATGATTTGGGGGCATACACCAGCAATAGCAATATTTCAAGAGCTTCATTAAGAGCTTCAGCAGAAATGAGAACCACAGATTCTACCGCTCCTTGAAAACCTTGTACTAACCATGGGTAGACAGGTTTAGTCTTAAAAGCAATCAGAGGTGATCATATCTCATACGAAAGTATGTATGTCAAAAGTTTGTCAATGCTAGTTAATTGTAACATTAATTTTTTCATTATCTGTTTAATTTTATCCGAAGCTACGTTCTCAAGAAAATTCATTTTATCCGTTCTATTTCTTCCTTGTTAAGTTTTGCACATTTTTTCCATGTTCTTATACCATGCTGATGATGTCGTATAATTTGTAACGATTTAAAATAAATTACACAACATTAATAACATTTGCTCACCAATTCAAATTGGAGTATGGCATTCATGTGATACTGTTTATTCAAGCTCTCCTACTGAGTTTTCCATTCAAGCGTTGCAGGTTCGATTCCCAGAAATGGCTGCTTGGTATTAAAGACTGCTATAAGGTTTTGAGAACCACAAAGGTAACGAATCAGTATCGGAAAGAAAATTAATTGAATCGTAACTTTTTCCATTTTCTGAATTTGATTTAATATTAATGCAGGAAAAATAATATTCAAATAAATATATTTTAAATGCTTTTGTTAAATTAAATTTTGAGTTCTAAATTTTATCGTTAGTTTCCTTCAAAATTATATTTTTCATTAGTTTATATAAATACATTTCCGAAAAATCGACTTCGATTTTATATCATGCCATCAAATATAATATATGCGTTGTTAATTTTATTTGCTACATTATTCCGTTTCATAACGCTTATGTTATTTTATTTAGATACGCTATTTAATCCACCGAAATCTTAAACTACATTATTAAAAATACATTACCAGACAAAGAAAATACTGAGAATTATACTTTTATACTGAAAATTATACTTCTGAAAAATTTATCTGGGTTCTGTCATTTTTTTAAACTTAATTATGTATTACATATTTATTCAATATGCTGTTTTAAATCATAAATGTAAAGAAGTTTGAAACATTTATAATAAATTTATAAAAAATCTATTAACAATATTCTAAGAGTTAAAAAGCTTTATAGATGGGAAACATTTTAAATTAGTTATTCTCTGCAGTTTCATGCAAAGCATTCATGTTTAAGTAATGCTCTGGCAGTAGTTTTTCTTTTAATAAAACGTTGCCGCTGTTTTTTCTGCATTTATATGTATAACTAAATCAAAATTTCTATATCTGTAAATATATTTTTAGGAATATCTAGAATTTACACTATTTAAACTTTAAAAAAAGTATATTAAATCTATTTCAAATGCATCATTTTTGTAGGAAACATACATAGATATTCGTATCAAATATATCTACTGTTATATAAATTTAATTTTCATATTTTATCAGATGTAGTTCTTTGAAAAATAAACTTAATTTTAAAAATTAATTTGGAACATTATTAGCGTATTCAGAGATATTATACTATTTATGAATAAATTTTACTTCGGAAAAATTTATTTATTACCTATATTTTCTTAATTATTTTTTTTATATCCCTGATATGTTATACAGGGAGATTACAAAATATTTTTGCCACCATAGAGCCCTCTGAAGAGCATACCGTTTGGGTGAGCGGTAAAAATTTGTTCATATGTATATACGCTCATTAATGACGTGAAAAACGATAACGTAGCTCCCATTGTTACAGTTAGAGTGACACAATTTTCAAATAGCAACACTCACTTCTTTTTGAACGAAACGTAATCCTTACAATAAAAACACAGAATGGAATAGCATTTTTAGAGTAAGAAATTCCACCTTCTTTGTTATTTCCACGACCACTAACGAGGGAGTGTAATGAAAACCTTTGAAACCAGAGATGACGCTATAGACATGATGGACAAGGGAGAACAGATATGTTATAAAGTTTCAAAGTATAAAATGTTTTAAAAAATAAACAGCTTTCTCATCAATTTTTCTCTGTTTTTAAAAGTTTTTATCGCACTCTTGTCTAGTTAGCGGCCTACCATCGCAATCCCTTGTTCTAAAAATACTGTTACAACTTCATTTTAGGGTTTCTTATTCTAAAGTTTACGTTTCAACAAAACAATGAGTGATGCCGTTTAAAAATATCAAAATTTTGTCACTTTAACCGTAGCCGTAAGAGCTTCATAATCGCTTTATTACGTCATTCTTGAGCACAAAGATCATAATACCTGTGTACAAATTTTTATTTTTATCATTCAAATGGTACGCTCGTCGGAAAGTCATAAGTCGGCAAAATTATTTTGTAATCAACCTGTATGTCTAATAAAGATATTTATTAATCTAGGTATTTAAAAATAATTTAATTTTTTAAAAAGATATTTAACGTCAAATTCAGAACATAAAGAATATATATTTTTATTTAAATGTTTTGAAACTGTTCTGTTTCTTACTAAAATATTTGTGTCTCCACTTTTAAATAATCAACCATAACGCCAGCGCGGGATCAAGATAACTGTGTCCCACAATAATTATAAATTGGTCCAGTTTATGATCTCATAAAACTTCATATATTCGATAAAATAAGAAAAAATATTTATTACGGAAAATTATTTTTTTTGAGAAACAAAACAAAAATATATGGTATAAAATCACACTGCTTACGTAGCACAAATATTCAGCAGATTCGCAAATTCATTAATCACTGAATAGAAAGTTATTTATTAAATTTAACAAGTAATCACAATAATCTACCTCCCTTACTTCATCAGTTAAAAAGGCACTCCTTTCTACAATAAGAACTTTCAAGTAATGCCGTTATAAAATAAAATGATTTTGCATTTCTTGTATACATTTCTTATCTTATATATGTAATAAATTTAATTTTTAATGTCTTCATTAATATATAATTTAAATAAAAAGTTAATTCTCAAAGAAGTTTAGCATAAAATAGTCAAAACGTAAGAAAGATATTATTATTTTTAAATATTTAAAAAGCATTTATTGTATAAAACTATTTGAAAAATTATTTTGTTTCTGTATGTGTAAATGACTAATTAGGAAAGAAAAATAAATAATTTTAGACCACATTGTTTACATCGCAATAACATTTCAGTGAATAAATAATTTCTTTCATCTTTCAACAAAATACTTAGACCGTAATTAAGGTTTTGTTATTATTTTTTTTCTTTAAATTTTAAACAATGTTTATTATATGAAACTTTTACTGGATTATTTCATTTCAGTAAGACTAAATGGATATTTATTTACTAAAACAAGTACTTTTTTAGGATGAAAAGAATAATAATTTAAGATCACATTGTTTCCGTCAAAACAAAATTTCCTCATGACAACAAATTATTTTATCTTTCAGCGAAAAATTCGCTAACAATGTTTAATATATAAAACTAGAAACTAGAATATTTAATTTCAATTGGAATAAATGAATAATTACTAAGACAAGTATTTTTTTAGGATAAAAAAAATTGAATCACATTGTTTTCATCCCAACAACATTTCAGTGTATAGACAAATTCATCACTCAACAATATGTTCAGAATGTTATTCAGATTTTTTTATCATTTTTTTTAAATTTGTAAACAATATTTATTATTTAAAATTATTTGCTTAAAATTATTTCGTTCCAGAATAAATGAATAATTACTAAGTTATTTTATAGAAATGAAAATTTTTTTGATCAGATAGTTTACATCGAAACAGCATTTCACCTTGTAAATAAATTCTTTTATCTCTCAACAAAATAGGTAACGATGTTTAATATATTGAACTATTAACTTGATTATTTCATTTCAATAGGAATAAATGAACAATTACTAAGATAAGTTCATTTCCTATGGATGAAAAAATTTAGATCCAACTGTTTACATCGCAACATTTCAGCATATAGACAAATTCTCTCATTAATCAACAAAATGCCTTGAATGTTATTGAGATCTTATTTTCATTTTTTTAAATTTGTAAACAATGTTTATTATATAAATTTGTTTGCTTAAAATTATTTCGTTTCAATAGGAATAAATGAATATAATTACTGAGACAAGTTGTTTTTTAGAAAGAAAAAAATATTTTAGGTGACATTGTTTACCGAAACGACATTTCAGCATGTAAATAAATTCTTTTATTTTCACAAGACATAAAAGAATTCTTACAAATTCTCAACAAGATTTGTAACTTAATATATGAAACTATTTACTAGATGATTTCATTTCAATACGATCACATTGATCACATTACTAGCATAAATACGTGTTTAGGAAGAAAAATAATAATTTTAGACAATGTTTACATCGCAACAACATTTCAGCATGTAAACAAATTTTTTCATCACTCAACAAAAAGCCATCTATCAACCAACATTCTCGAGTAATCACTTAAATCAGACTTCTTTATGTCATCAGCTAAAAAGACACTCCTTTGCACCTAAGCAAGGTGCCACAGGACTTTCCAAATATAACCGCTGATGAGCAATTTCCGTAATGGTAACCCGACTGTCCATCATCTTTCGCTGACTTGCGATAAGCTAAAGAAATGACGTATATTTGTCCAATCAGCATGGAGATTGTGATGTCATATACGGAACCTTGTCTTCACACTAATGTGTTTTTCTTTCCTAAGGTTAGGACAGCCATTTCCTAATTGAGGGGATTCTTATGCATCTTCGTGATATTAGGCTATTAATAAACACTCTAAGAGGACGCCGAGGGAAGATGCTGATTCACTGAGGAAGTTGAAAGATGATATTTTGCCCCGAGAGATGATGGATTTCTGTTTTATGAGGAAAATATTTTGGAAGATATGAATAAATGTATTTTAAAGGTTTTAAAATGCAAAGTAATTAATCTTAAAATGTTATGTCAAAGTTGAAAGAGCGAAAGCGGCATCTTATCAAATCAAAGTCTTTTGCAGATAAAAATGTTTATTTTCATAATTGCACAACTTAATCTAATTAATATTCTGATACAAACAGCTTTCATTAAAAATTTGTTATTAAAATATCTCGTAAAATTATCGCACTGTATGGTAAGGACATTGCTGGTAAAAAAGAAATGTAACTCTGATGTTAAAAACCGAAATATACGGTATTTAAACAATGCATTTGATAATTATTCCGTTCATATGATAATGGTTTACCTAGAAGGTCTGGTTTCCAAAATTATAGTTTCTATTATCCCAAATTTAGTAAAAAATAAAATCTGAAAAGAAAATTTAACCGAATAAATGGTTTTTATGCATGCTTTAAGGCGCCATGATAAAATTATCAATTTTTACCACGTTTACCAAATTATATTACATATTATTAATGAGACCATAGTGGCCCTTTACCCCTTCATCATCAGGGGAGGATCTTTGAAGTAAAAATCTTCTGGTACTTGTTGCCTAAAAATAAAATGAGTATAAATGGGCGCATTACCCGAGTAATTATCATCAATAGTGATGCAATGTCTAAGTGCATAAATATAACAACTAGTACATAAAAATAAAATTTAAAAAAAAAAAACTAAACTCAGTGGCGCGACAGCCCATAGAGGGACAAGGCCTGCTGTGCCCGTCTCACTTTTCCTGACCTTGGGCTCTGGCGTGCAGGAGCAGATGTTGCGGTTAGGTGGTCAGCTGAACACGAAACCCTCAGTGTTTAGTTTCCAAGCAAGCTTGGTACTCATTTATCGACCCTCTGAAGGGATGAAAGGCTGAGTCAACATTGCCCTTCCCGGGGATCGAACCCAGGACATGTGACACGAGAGAGCGAAGAGCTACCACTCAGCCATCAGGCGTCAAATATAAAATAAAAGTTAACTATACGCGAAATCAAAAATTATACTTTCATAGTTTGTCAGTATAACAAGACAACATAAGAACTTTTCAGCCTCTTATATACCACTACGCATAAACGTAAAAAAATCCAGTTAACGTGTCTTATATACTACTGAATGGGATTTTAATATTTCTTGTGATAGTTATGCTACTTTACTCTCTCATTAGAATATAATCTGTGATTGAATTCGAATAACGGGTGTCACTAGTTGATTCAGTGATGTTTAGCGAGACTCAGGGAGAACTGTATTAATATTTCGGTTGTGTGCATGGTTTCTCCTATGTTGCAATTGGAGGTCAAGTGAGGATAACTTTCCGTTGTGAGCGATCGAGACTAAGTAGCAAAAGCGTGAGGAGGAGAATGCCTCAGTCACAAATAGCATCACTCATGTGCTTTGTTCATCACTCTAGTCATGTTCATACAGAGGTGGGCGTTTTTTGTCGAGACAGGCGTGTGCAAATCACGTCCTAAAGTTTCCATTGTATGGGTATTCGTTATCGACTATGTCAACCTTTATATATCAAGAGATTGAGCCGCGATGGTTCAGGGGGTAGAGCGTTCGCCTTCCAATGAGTTGAACCGGGTTCGAATCCTAGTCGATACGAATTCCGCATCCGGCTTGCACCGTCCACAGTTCTGACGTGAAATATCCTCAGTGGTTGACGGATCATGGGTTAGAGTCCCCTTGCCGTCAGGCTGACCGTGGGAGGTTCTCGTATTCTTCCTCACCATGTAACACAAATGCAGGTTCGCTCCATCAAAAAGTCCTCCACGAAGGCAAATTTCTCCCATTACTTGATCTAGGAGTTCCCTTGTCTTCTGGGTTGGGTAAGAAATCACAAGGCTACGGAGTTGCACATTAGTAGTCGTAAACCCATAAAATTAGGTCAGCTGTTCAACGGCTGTTACAAAATAAAATTATAAAGTATCAGGAGGTACCTCATGTTAAAATTGTGTTACTATGTTTTATAATCCTTGAAAATGGGAATTTAATAACTATAGTCGTAGTTACGCTATCTTTATTAACTTTACTAAAATCACTTCAAAAGTGCTGCTGTAAAAATTAAGGAACATTTTGGTGTTTCCATAGGACCAGAAGTACAGTAACTTTTACCATATTTCGGTAGATTTGAATATACTTCTTTTCTCAGTGCATATCAGAAAATTCTTCTCTAATCAAATGCACTTAGGCAATTTCATTCAAAAATAATTTTTTAATTCCTTTCAAGAGCTTTTACTACATGTTTATATGTCATTAAAAATTTTAAACTAATTAAGATTTTTAAAAATATGCCATTACAACAAATATATATATATATATATATATATATATATATATATATATATATATATATATATATATATATATATATATATATATATATATATATATATATATATATATATATATATATATATATATATATATATATATATATATATATATATATATATATACTATCCTGGCTCGATAGCAGAAGATTAATGTCATAAAGCAAACAAAAATTTCAATAAATACATATTTTGTCACGCTTCACATCTCACAAACATTTTCTGAATATTTTTACTATATCACATTGGAATAAATCGATCTATTAATCTCGCTAAACTTCCTTAATTCCAATAGAATTGTATTTGTTTTTGTCCTATGGTATATTACAAATTTTGTCTAATTAATAAGGAATAATAAAAATAACTAGTTCCATACCATTGAACTTTAATTAATAGAGTTTATTTTTAACAAAATACATTTTACTGTGAAAAAACTTCCGGATTAGAACATATAAGTCACATTTAATTAAAATAAAATCTACTTAGTATTGATTGTAGAAGGAAAAGTAGGATTAATGCAGGGTAATAAATCTGAATAATAGTATCTGAATAATCTGTAATAATATATCTAATACTGGTGTATATGTATATAGAGAGAGATCAATCTTTATATCTTCGGTAAAAATATGAGAAACAGCGTTCTATGAAAAATGAAATGATAGTATCGTAATTTCAGATAGAATTACCTTGTCATATTCCTTGCATATGTGTATAAAAACATAATCAACGTAACTAATAGCACTTATGGTCTACTTAGAATAATATTACTTATATGATCAAAAAATCCATAACTACAAATAACATTCTCAGTAACTATTATATTGCACTTAAACTAATCGATCTTAATAGAAGTACTTTCCATGAGATAAAATAGAGAAAAATCTAGATAAAAAATTAGTTGTTTTGTGGTAATTTTTGTAATAAAGTTTGATAAGTGGATTTTTTGATATTGAATTGCTGATAAAATCTATTTTTACATCAATATCTAGAATATTTAACTTCACACAATTCACAAGTTTTTTTTTCTGAAGTTATTTCAAAGAAAGGAAGTTGAAACACGTATATGTTTATCAGAAAAAAATTACGTAATATATATATATATATACAATATATGTTAAATTTATTTAAATAATAATTCCAAAAAAATAAATATAAAAATATTAATATAAAAATAAAGTTCAGATATTTTACTTAAAAATAAGGAAGCACATATAATTCAATTAAATTAAGAAAATCAATGCTTAAATTCTTTAAAAAGGATTAATATTTGAAAATGTTTTGCCGATTATTTGTATAATGTGTCCACACTAAAAATTAAAGCAACATTAATGATTTTATAAAAAAATTGAAACGCTTCATCTGACCAGTTTAACAAAAGGATTCAGCTTACATTGTTTTTTTTTATTTCCGTAATTAGCATAGAAATAACTAAATAAACTATAAAAATAAATCTGAAAAATTGCTATAAGAAATTATTTAAAACCAATGTTTATTATACGACTGTAATACAAGCAAAATACATGTTGTGCTATTTAATTTATGTGATGCTTAGTTATTATTTCTGAAAATTTGTGTTTACTTCTTTAAATTCATTAAACTTTGAAATAATTAAAATCAAAACAATTATATCTTGTTTTTCATTTTAATCATGTACATTTCTTCAATTAATTAGACTTTTAATTAATTTGTATAAATGACTGCATGTTTTAAATGATATTTGAATTTGTACTTTTTTTTACATTAAATTTAATCTCAAACTCATTCCCTTGACAAAAGCTTTTAATACATGTAAGCTGTTTGGCTATCATTCAATTAGTTTGGAATAATCCCAAAAGAAATAAGAATGTATTTCATTTGAAATATACTTTTAATTTTATTTCAGTTCCCTTTTAGATTCAATTGTTTAATATATTTTTTAAAAAAATCTTACAGAAAAACTTTTGAATAGAGTTGAATATGCAATAGGTCACAAAATTAAATAACGTAATATGCATGTAACATATATTTATAAACTTTTTATTCCTTTTATTTTGTTTTTTGTGTATCAAAATTTATTATTTTTTTTTCATTTTCGCAAATAAACATTTGAATAATAAGTAAGGCATGAAAAAAAGTACTATATCATGCATTGTCAGCATATTAATAAATTAGTTTGTTTTTTCTATTTGAAAGTTTTCCTTTTATTCACTATATCTTTTCAAAGATTCATTTATATAATCAGGTTGATATTGTTGTAGCTCTTCCATGTTGCTTTTCTTACAATTATTTTCTTCAAAAAAAAAAAAAAAAAACATAAATAAAAGTTTTAAGAAAAATCAAGGGAGCCTTAATTATTAAGTTAAATTTGTAATTACAAGTTTAAATTAAGAAAAAATATATTTTTTAATTTCATATTTTATTCCATTAGTAGCAAAATGTTAAACAAATATAAAAATAAAGTGCTGCAAGTAAAAATGGAGCAATAAATTGTTCATCTTACAAATTCTGTATCTGCAAAATCATCACAGCACATTATCATCGTGACTATTTCCTTTTCGTTCATAAATATTTTTATAAGAATTCATTTTTATCTTTTTCAATTATTTTTGTTAAAGTGATAAATTTTTTGAAATGAATTAAGTAATATGATTAAAGTAACAAAACTTTGAATACTTTAATTTTCTAAAATAAGGTCTTTCTCAATTATCATCATTAATATTCGTCACCATTTAAAATTTTATCTGTCATATAACTAAATATTTTAATTTATTCTCAAAAAAAGCATTATTTGATTTCAAATAAAAAATGAACGATTTTTCAAAACACATTTCTTTATTTTATAGTACTCTAATGAAAATTCGTAGAGTGGAATATTTCATATTTGGAAACAACTTGAAATTGGGATTTAAATAGTTTCAGGGACTATGTTTGAAGGTTATGTCTAAATCATATGAATCAAGTTATTAGCACCTTAAAAGTAAAAAAATTTTGTTCACTTTAATGCAGCTATCACATAAGAAAAACTTATGAATTATGATTTATTTTGCATTCATTATTCCCTCAAAACTAAAACTCAATAATTGTGTATATACACACACATATATATATATATATATATATATATATATATATATATATATATATATATATATATATATATATATATATATATATATATATATATATATATATATATATATATATATAGCTTGAATAAAATTATAATATAAATATTTGAGCAAGTTTCGAAATCAATTAATGTATTTTTAATTAGTGTGAAAATTTCGACCTTTCGAAAAAGAGAAAACTTAATTTTGGTAACAAAATTAAAAGGCAGAAATAGTGCTTAATAATTCCGATACTTGGTGGAAACTTTTTTATCAAATAAAAAATTCGTTTCCTCAAGTTTTAGCTTTTAAGAAAAGTATTAATTCCGCTCACTTTAGCGCAACCATTGCGAACAGAGCGTAAATGAATCGGGGAAAAATTATGGGCTATTCAGGGAGGAAAGTTCTCGCAAGAATGTCGTTTATCACCTATTTTTTTCCCTCGAAACTTTAGATTTTTAGATTTTTTTTCCTCCCATTTTCCCAATCTGAGAGCATGAGATTATACTCCGATTTAACCTCGTTAGAAACATCTGATTCTTTGCTAGTTACAAGTAAAGACGAATTGATTCACATTCATTATAGTCGAAAGTTTCTTAATGAAGCTATTATTCTTTATAACGTTAGAATGGGCTTAAATAGCCCGAGGCACTTTGTTGTTTCTGAAATAAAGTGAAAAAATGGGTATAATGACAATGGTTTAGCTGTTTTATCATTTTGTTCCTTTTTTTAAAATCTTTCAATAGGTATTACTTATGCAATCGAAATGAATGAGAAATAAAAGTTATTTTAGAAGATGCTAAGTTACTTTTAAATCAGGTAAGTAAGTTATTTGTTTTGAAAGTAGCGCTATTAATCAGTTGTAAAGATATGTTGCGTAAAAGAATTTCCTAGCAAAGGAACTAAAAAGAAGATAATTCAATACGCAATTAAGCACAATAATTTATTTTTATAGATTCTAACTGCTATTTTTCAGTTGATCTTTAATAGAATCTAATGAAAGGAATGGCAAAGATATATAATTTTTTTTAATCTATCTATCTATCTATCTATATACATATATATATATATATATATATATATATATATATATATATATATATATATATATATATATATATATATATATATATATATATATATATATATATATATATATATATATATATATATATATATATATATATATATATATATATATATATATATATATATATATATATATATATATATATATATATATGTGTGTGTGTGTATATATTATTCATTTTTATATGATTTTTTTCCTGATTTTGTTATGAATCGTATATAATAACTTTCAAAAAAAGTTCAATTTTAATATCTTGAAAATACAAAGAGCTTCTACAAATTTTCTAAGCAGTAACTAAAAAAAGTTTTAATGATAAGGCGTTTTCAACAAATTTCATTTTGTATCATGTAGCAAAATTTATTAACCAGTAAGTAGAGGGTTCATACGAGAAAAATAAAGTAAAATTAATTTTAATACTCTTAAAATATATAATAGTCTTACATAATGCATATGTAATTTTAAATAAATCTTGTTTAATAGTACAAAATAAAATTTGTGGAAAACCCCTTACCATTCAAAGCTTTTTTTTGAGATTTAAAAAAAAAATTTTCAAGATATTCAGATCGGAATTTTTCAAAAGTCACCATATACGATTCAATACAAAATTGTGAAGAAAAAAAGCTTTAAATGTGTTTTGCATATAAACTGTATGAGAGGATGACATTAAATACCCATATCTTTCGCATTTTTCAGCGATTTTTTTCGTTAAAATTTTGAAACGATGCTTAGATGTTGAGTATAGAAAATGAATTAGTATAGAAGTATTTCATTATTTTATCCAATATATTTGCATACCTGCCTGTATGTTTGTTTTTCATAAAAAACTTGCCAGCAATTTTAAACACTATCAGAGAGCTTGCAAGCCTATCATATATATATTTAAATTATTCAAATACAAAGGTAGTCCAAATAATTTTAAACCATATTTTGTTTAATGAAGAAAAAATGTGATTGTTTAAATTACTTCGTCAAAGCATTAAACATAAAAATAAAATCTTTCCTGAAAACCGTAAGAGTTGTCAAGCATGCATGCATATATATATATATATATATATATATATATATATATATATATATATATATATATATATATATATATATATATATATATATATATATATTAGTAATTTTTATTGTAACTTTTGCATGATATTTTATTTAAAATAAGTTAAACATTCCTAATTAATTACTTAATTAATAATTTAAATATTGCTAATCTGCTAAGTCCATAATTTTTACAAAAGGTTTTAACTACTGTACAGTTTTTATCTGTGTTAAAAAACGAACAAGAATTCTAGAACAAATGCTTGTTATAGTGATGAAACATGATAACGTAAGATATCTAGCATGAGATAAAACATAAGTCTAATTTTTCTTAATAGAACAAATTTTTCCGCTGGCTAGATTTAAATAATTAAAAAATGTGCGAACTCCGCTTTTCTAAAGTAGTGGACTAAAAAGAACAAAATATCGAAAAAAGACATCCTTATCATAAATTAATCTATTATTTCAAGTTTAACATATTATTTCAATAAAAAACGTAAAATCTTTCAATTCATTGTTTGTCAAGTTCCATAAAACAGCATCGAATTCACCAAACTATTCCCTGACTTTTGCTCACGAAATTATGCTTTCTTTACATTGATAAATATTTGATATATTAGTAGATTTTAGGGTAGTCTGCCGCAACTCCTAGATTTCAATAATTTGGTAATATACATTCTTTATAAATTAAAGAAACTTTTTGTAGTTTAATTTACTTATTTTCGTTGGAATCGATATTATGTAAATTTGAAACTGTTGTTATCAACTTGTTGCTCCAGCTCTTGTATATTTGCAGTCGTTTTTTTTTTAATTAATTCACATCGGTTATTTCAACCTCGTTATGTTCCTTTTCGTGTTCATATGTTCTATATATCATCTAAGCTTCTGATAGTTTATAAATGAGCTCCTGCTTCACAACAAGTCAATACTGCGCTTTTTTTGATGATGTTGCAAAGTATATATATATATATATATATATATATATATATATATATATATATATATATATATATCTGTGCATAATCTATTCATAAAAAGCAATAAATTATGAGATTCAAATAATCAA
Source organism: Parasteatoda tepidariorum (assembly GCF_982258835.1). NCBI lineage: Eukaryota > Metazoa > Arthropoda > Arachnida > Araneae > Theridiidae > Parasteatoda > Parasteatoda tepidariorum. The sequence goes on from NC_141764.1 coordinate 67,201,061, forward strand.
GTAGTGATCTAGTAATTATTTATTGGTTACTAATGTGATTCGATGTACCAATTTGTCCCTGTAACTTCTAGTTTGGAGTTTTAAACCAAATCGATTTCTCCATTTCTAAAAGCTAAAAAAAGAAGTTCATTGTATATTCCAAATTATTCTTGCAAAAATGCCATGTCATCTTTTATTTTTATCTTATAGCTATTTTCAACTTCATTATTTAATGTCAAAAATAATAATAATTATTTACTATAACTTTTTCTTAAACATAAATCATCTAATTCCAAAGTAACACGTCTTTAATATACATTTTTTACTTTTAAAGAATTAATCAAATTAAAATTGTTTAATTAAAACCAGATTTTTTTTTATTTATAACATTAACGCTTACAGAAATAAAACTGAAATCCAGAAATATCTTCACCCGAATTCGGTTGCATTACTATATTGAAGTAAAGTAATATTCACCGCGTTAGTTTATTCTAAATCTAGATAAACACACTCACCTTTTCACCAAAAGATATTGATTTAAGCTAACCCTTTGATTACCGCAAAGCACGAACAGATGTCCCAAAGATCTTCTATCAGCTTTGCTTCCCATAATTGCTACAGACCCAATGCTAACTGATCGCAGCAAAATCCCTCTAAATTCGAATTCTCTGCACTAGAGGTGTAAGGTTATACGGCAATTTGCTAATGTCCTAGCACCACTGTTTGATAATGAGTACATCCTCAACGACACTTATCACTTCCTTAATCTGTAGTCTATAGGATCCACCAGTGGCGTAGTTTCGAGTGAGTGATGACCACTGGATTACGACACTGCTTATCGCACGCAAAGAGATGGATCTAGTTCCCTTACAGTGTTTCCTCTGAGAAAATTTTGACGAATAATTAATGCGCGCAGATGTACATACTTTACAGGAGAAAGGGTTATACGTCCTCGTAATATCATGCAATTTGCTGTATTAGATATTACTAAAGGAAGAGAAAGCTTGCTCAAAAGGAGTGCTGTTGTTACTGTTTCGCTTTCATAGATTTCAGATGTTTAGATAAGGAAAATGATGAATCTTGCTTAGTTTAAATACCGCTTCTTATTATTTAACAAATATTTTAAAACTTTATTAAATTTTGAACTGATATTTATTATGTTATTATATTTATTTTTATATACTTTGGTATAAGTTAAGCTTTGTCTTTAAAACAAGTTACGCTTACTTAGCTTTGCCTTAAAGTCTTTTTAATATAAAAGTTATTTTTATTAATATATTTATATAGAGTTAAAACGCATGTCAATGTTAATAAGTATTTTAACGTTATAAAGTATTTTAGAGGTATTGTAAAGTATTTTAATGTTAAATCATAGTATTTCGGAGGCTGTTAAAGCATTTTAATGTTATTTTGAAGTGTTTTAAGGGTAAGTTGCTCAGTAGCTTCCAGTTTTAGAATTCTTCACAAACAAATACTCCCATTTAGAGCAAATCATCTGGCATGGGTAAAAAGTAATTGTTTTCTACATCTCTTTTATTAAAATATTATTTAAAAAAGGAGTTTTTGAAATGTTTAAAATAGATTTTCCCAGTAGTCGAATGTTCATATTTAGTCATTATATTCCAGCTAAGTTTCAAATTCTAACTGAAATTTATGTTTTAAATACTTAAATCAGCAAATTTATTTTTAAAGCAAAGAGAATATAAATGAAACGTATACGGTTAGCTAAAATATTTTTAAAACTTTAGTAGGCCAAAGATTTATTTTTGCATTATTATTTATTTTCAAGTTAAAACTTCTGTTGTATTCATTGGAAATTTTTTTTGGGATATTTTGGGTGCTTTAACGCAACCCAGAAGACAAGAGAACTCCTGGATCAAGCATTGAGTAAAATTAACTTTCATGAACGATTGTTGGTTTATATTCTAAAGTTCATAAGTCAAGTATTTTATAGTTTTAGTTCAACTCATCGCTTAGACAAAACACTTTATTCTATGTGATTCAACTTCTGTCCCATGAATTATACTATGGTGCCTAATTATTTCCTGCTTTTAAGAGAGTAAGAATTAAAATCAAAGGGAAATTAAATAACTTTTAAAAGTATTGTTAGCATTTTTGATTAACTTATTTCTTTAACGACACCATGAATAACAAATAACAATATAAAACACTAAAATAAAATTGGCACGGCAATGAAGATATGCAAAATTTAGGAAAGAAAACTTTTTAAAATTATAAATCTAAACATACGTGCGCTTGAATGCTAAAGAATTCGACAGTTCTCTGCTTTTGTTACAATGTTTCAAACTCTATTTAAATAAGTTGAAATTCTAATACTCTCTGATAAAATAGCATCAATAAACATTTATGCTGTATGTTTAAGTTGACAGAATATTATAGCTCTTATTTATTACTAAAATGAAACATAAATCTGAATGACTAGCCATAATTTTTATAAACTACGTACAATACGATATATCTGTATTTATTTTGAGATTCTTTTGAAATGTTTTATCTTTTCATTTTATTGCCCGCTCAGGAACCGTCTTCAGAGAAGGCTCGAATTATTCTTCTCAATCAGGTCACGCTCTGCAAAAGGGAAATTGATAAAATACCCCTTTTTTATTCTCGGTAGAGTATTATTTTTCTTGAAATGTACATCGCCAAATGGAACATTATATTTAAGCGTTTCTTGGCGTTCTTGCATTCAGCATCAATTGTTCAAACTCTCATAAATCTGTTTTCGAAAAAAAATGTTCTTTAGAATTGGTGTGAATTCTCTACGGGGTATTCGACTTTTAAATTCCTTTTTTTTGTTCTATTTCGGCCATTCACCATTCAATGAAGAGAGACGCAATCATCAAGTTAGGAAATAGAGTGGTTTAGACAGAAGACAGTTTTTAGTGATTCAACAAATTTTAATGATTGTGTTTCGGTGAATAAAAGCTTTTCCTGCTTTTGTGTATAAAATTGAATGAAAGTCACAGCTTTTAAATGTTTTAGCTGAATACATTGTCGTTTTAAGGAAGAATATAACAGGCCAAGCAAATCTCTTGAGATATTTTATAGAAGAATGAAATATTTACAGCTGTTAAAATATTTTTTCTTGTATTATGATTATTTTGAACTCGACAACATTTTAGTTTGAAATTATGTGCTGCGTTGAGGGAAACAAGCAAATTCAAAACTACTAGAACATGGAAACTTAACGTGTTTCTGGATATATACACTGTAATAAATGGATACAGAAATTCCATTAAACTTTCTTCTTTTTTTACGAAATCTTTTCCTGGTATGTACTCCGAGCAAAGGTTTCGTCAAAGAGACTAAATAGATGTCGCTTATTCCTCAAGAAAACAAATTTAATCACAATTTAAAAGAAAATATATCGCCTTTTTATTAAAAAAATTTAGCGCATAATGTATCTAATTTTTTTAACTATCACTTTAATGTGGTCACCATATCGGTGGATCAATGTCTCCTAAACAACGCAAGAATGACAGATAGATTCGAGAGATAAATTACACCCATGCCAGAAGTGGGATTCGAGACTGTAATCCACCTTGTTCGAAACCACTCCGTTGCCATCATACAGGTTGATCGGCTTCTTTCCTCACTTTATTTTCGATTATCAAGTCTTCATTCTAGTTAGCATATCTCATAATGTACTTCGAGGACGTTTCGAGTTGAGGAAACATTTTCGTCATAAATTTGAGTGTTCGCATTTCGTCATAAATCTCGTGATTTAATGAGGAAATTGTTCTCAAAATTAATAAAATGTAGCTCAAGGATTGATGAATCGTCAAAATTGAAAGTTTTATTTGTGAGAGTGTTTAGATAGTTTGTAGTAAATCAAAAAATTTTAATGATTGTGTTTCCGTGAATAAAATCTTTTACAGCTTTGGCGTATAAAATTGAATGAAAGTCACTGTTTTCAGAGGTTTTACCTGAATTCACTGACATTTTAAGAAAAATAATAAATAACAAGCAAATCCCTTGAGAAATTTTATAAAAACACAAAATATTTCTAATCCCTTGCACAAGCAAATTCCTTGAGAAATTTTATAAAAACACAAAATATTTCTAACTGTTTAAATATTTGCTTTATATTGTGATTAACAAAATTTTTTATTTTGAAATTATATGTCTCACTGAGAAAAATAAGTGTTTAAACTTACTAATATGTTAAATTTTACCATGTTTTCGGCTCTGGGGTACGTCAAAAAGCTCAGTAATTTTTACTGAGCGCTTAGGTAATGATTCTGGTAAAATTAGCAATAAAATATTATTTTATAATTTTGGTAAAAACTTCAGTAAATGTGGAAAAATTTTATAATTTAATCATGATGCATTAGAGCAATGCATAAAATCATTTACTCGGTAAGTTTTGTATACTTTTTCTAGATGTGTAGAAATAAGAATTTCCGGGAAGTAGTATGAATACAAAAATTACAGTATAAATGGTGTTATATTTTACTTCCATTACCAGAATTACATTTCCTTTTTTAGAGAAATGCCATTGCCAAACAGTACGGTGAGTAGCAAAAAAAAAAAAAAACAGTGCATAACTTGAATTTTATTTAAAATCACAGGTTTTAACTATTTTATCTGAATACAGCGGCGTTTTAGAGAAAAAAAGAGTGCTAACAAGCAAATCACTTGAATTTTTGTAAAGGTACGAAATATTTACAGTAAAAAATTATTTTGTGACTAATTTTAATTGTGTATTAAACAATACAATATAATAGTTTTTTTTAAAAATGTCATTTAAAATGTTCTTCAGAATTGTTGCAAATTCGATACTGGATTTTAGGTTTTCAAATTCCTTCTTTGTTTCATTTTGGTCCTTCACCATTCCGTAAAAGGATTCGCAATTTTGAAGAAAGGAAATAGAGTGGCTTAGTGAGTTTTGTGGCGATTTAATAAATTTTAATGTTTTTGTTGTTTTCAATAAAATCTTTATTTCAAAATGCTTTAGCAAATAGAAGTGGATAAAGAGCACTTATTTTAATGTTTTTAGTTGAATACATTGAAAACTTAAAGAAAAAGAAAGTTAACAAGCAAGTCAGTGGTACATTTTATAGAAGATGAAATGCTTCAATAAAAGTTTAAATGATTTTTAATTTTATAGTGATTCTTAATTTTATAGTGATTGATTTCCTATTACTTAATAATTATCTAACATAAAATTTTTCTGTATACCATTATTTTTATTCAATTTTGAAATAAAATTTTTAATAATGAAAGTAATATATTAGATATTAATTTTTCTTTTATAATTTAGTTTATACTTCCTTGTGTTTGTCATGAACTACCGTGTTTTTGTTACGAAAGCGATAAAACATACAATTAAACACTATAGTTTACCTTATAAGCTCATAGTTAAAGTATTTTGAATTTTTAAAACAAAAACATGAATTCTATAATCTTTAATTTTAACTTCGAACAACCCCAATAAACAGAAAGTAAATAAATGACATAAAAACTTGTATTATCTTTTTCATTTTCTAAGCAGTATATATTTAACTAAAACTTAAATAAAATAATCTTTTTATGCATGACCAATTGATTATACAAGTAACGATAAAGTTAGGATAATTGGAAATATTTTGAAATGTTGAAAATGATTAAATGGAATCATGGAGCTTTTTATTTTGCTGAATGGAAAATATTGTTTTGAACAATGGAGAAATTTTTCTTTTGGAAATGGTTTATAAAAATATCTATATATTTTGAAGAATTTACAGAACAAGACTAACCATTACTTTAAAATCAATCTTGAAATAATTATAACAAACTTAAGACCATTAAATTTAAAGCATTTAATTTATTCTTTCAGATCAACATCAGATGAAAACGAAACGTTGTTGTCAGTAACCCGATATTTATTCTTCGATATTTTCACGAGAACAAAAGATTTAGTTAATAAAAAATAAATTGGCTGGCATAGTTATATACATCACTCCAACAATGCAAATATAAATGACATAAAATTACGCTTTTTACGATAGGAAATACTATGTTAGAATTTTAATTTTGATGCTATGGTAAAATATGTCTGTCCATGCAAACAACCCTGAAATTTATAATAAAGAACATTTTTTTTTACCTTTTTGGTTTTGAAACTGTTTACAACCAGTATGGTTAAAAAAACATGAATACAAAACTAAGCAGGTTTTTAACCATTTACAAATAGCGTGGTTTCAAAACCGCAAAGAAGGAAATTAACTGGACATTAGGGATGGTTTAGCAGCTTTATAGTGCTCTGATCTATGCATGAATAACAGTATCATATGCTAACAGGCCAGGGTTTTAAATCGGTGACTATAAGACACTGCTATTTGTTGTTAATTTACGTTGCACTAGAGCTGCACAATGGGCTATTTGCAACGGTCTGGGAAACATGCCGGAGGATGATCCGAAGACCTGCCATCTCAATTTTGATCCTCTGTGGAGGGGATGGCACCCCAGCTTCTGTAGCCCGACGACCTGCTCGCGAATTCGAGCACTTTACGGTAGCACAGTTTAACGAGGACCAATACCGCACACCCTCGGCAAACTGATCCAAGTGGTCACCCACCCGCACACTGACCGTAGCCAGTGATGCTTGACTTCGGTGATCTGCTGGGAACCGTGTCTTAACGATCAGTCCACTGCGGGACTGTAAGACACTGAAAACTCTTTATATAAAGGGAATGGATGAAATATTGTGGTGTCAACGTTGGGACTCGAAGCCTAGTTGTGTCCGTTATGAGGTTGACCGATTAACGCTCTCAGCTGTAATATGTACTTATCTTCCAGGAAACTAAGTGGCTTCTTTAGTTCTAGTTAGTGATATAAAATTACGGTTAATTAACCATATTAGGTGAAGGCTGTTAATAAACGGTTTTTCCCACTTTTACAGTTTGAACACTATGCTATTTATTTTTATTTGAATGCTTTGTTAGAATATGGTAAAATAACAATTAAATAAATTGTTATTCAGCGATTTCTTCCGAGAAATTACTAACAGTGTACACTATAAAACAACTAATAATGAAAACAAGTCATTAAATGTATTTCAAAAATACGTATCCCTTTTTTTGTAGTTACAATTTAGAAAGCATTTTAATATTTTAAATATCGCATTAAATTCAAAATAATGGAGCAGTGCTCATGTACAAATTTAATTGCTGCAATCTATTGAAAATTTAATCAAGCTTCAAAGCTCGTAATCCAACCATAAAACGAACAAAAATATTCTTCTAAGCAACAAAGACATCTGGAATAATCTGAATTTTAAAATCATATTATTTTTATTTAGAATCTAAAAAAAAACATAAAAAATTACTCCCCTATTATAAGAGAGAGGTCTGTTTCTTTATCTCATAAAACAGCTTGAAGCAGTATAAGTGATATTAAAGCTATTTAAGGTAATAATATTTCTAAAATTGCCCCATAAAAAGTCGTAATATACCTTTATTAAAACAGACAGAATTCTTCTCGCTTGAATAGTGTCGCTATAAAATATGTTAGGAGAGAAAATCGCTATTATACTTGCACACTATGTTTTCTTTATTTGCGGTGTCTGATATATTTATTTTTTTCTTAAATCTAGTTAAATGTTGTACAAGAGCATTTTTCAAGATGCACAATATAATCTCAAACAAATGAGAATTTATATATTTTTCTTTTGAACTTTAAATTTAGTTTTATTTACATAATTTTTTAAATTCTACTACATTTTTAATAAATATAATCCTTTAAACCAGGAAAGCAGTGAACTTGAAAAAGAAAAGGTTTGCCAAATTGGTACCACAATTAGAAATAAAGTATGGTCAGAGCTATCAGATTATGGAAAAATTGTTCCTGTTTTTGGCTGTATGGGACCACCAAAACTCCGTAATTTACCGAAGTGTTTTGGTGATGAATCTGGTAAAATTGGTGATGAAATATTTCTTTATAATGTGTCATAAAAATACACTGCTCAAAAAAATTAGGGAGGCGCATGGCTCCCTTAATTTTTTTGAGCAGTGTAGTTATATGAGATAAAATTTATTAATTTTTTTCCTGCTACCTAAGAACAATTCATAAAAAGCATTTATTTGATTATTTGATTGAATTTGGTTTTAATTTTTGTATTTTTTTATTTACTACATGGCTGGGAATAAGAAATTTAGGCCAGAATTTCTGGTCAACCGTTACCATGTTAATGCAAATATTATCAAATAAATGGTATACATTTCGAATAATTTGGTTTCATTAGCCAGAATTTGGAGTATTCTTTACCGGAAATGTTACTACTATGTAGTTCAGTAATTTTACCAGAAGGTTTGTTTCCGCTTAAAAATAAATCCGGAAATCTATTAAATTAATTCGAAAATAGGAAACATTCTTCTTTTCCTTTTAGGGTATTTACGTTTAGTTATTAAAAAGGAAACTATTTCAATGTTTCTTTGCTTAATTGCAATATTTTAATAATTCTTTGCAGTGTGAGGCCATCTAGTGTATAATTCAAAATGTAAAGTACTTACCTGAAAGTAATAGTTTAGAAAGTTAGTTTCCTTTTTTATAGCGTTTACAGTGCTTTTTAAAGCTAATGATGTTATTTGTCTCATGCATTTCTACAAAAATAGCCCAAAAATGGCATTTTCTAAAAATCTGTAGCTTTAGGAGAAAAATTAATTTCAGATTTAAAACCCTTTTCCACGAATTAGGAAAGATATAATATTTACATGGATGAAGCAAAAAATTTGTTCCTCGGTGTTATTTATATTTACAAGTACATAATAGAATCTAATAATAATAATTTGCATGCATAAAAGAGTGCGAACAAATATATATTGTCATAGTTATTATTGACATTCTATTCCGGATGTTTATATTTTTAGCCTTTTACCAAAAACCGAATCTAAAAATATACTTATTAAGGATCTGAAACTGAAATGGATGTGTAAATACAAAGCTATAAATGTTGAACAATTATTTAAAGAGTACTATTCAGAGCCTTAATTTCCTCTTAGAACTCATTACTAAGATTTCCTGGAATCTAAACCATTTGCAATAGTTAACAAATTCAATTAAACGGAAGAGCCTTAACAACTTTTATGCTGGGTTTTTTTTTCAAATAGTTTTCTAACAGATTTCTTAGGCAACCAAAACCAAAGAAAACTTCTTCTGAACTAAATCAAACTAGAATGGTAAACACAAGATAGACTTTAAACGGAAAAGAAGAAAATCTGCTCTATCCTTGGGCGCAGAAGCTTTAAATTTTTATTCTGCAACTGGCGGAAAGTAGACCGTATAAATTCGTATATTTTAAGCCTTATTTTCAAAACGATTGGTATTCCATTAAATTATTTAAATTTCCAGGTACATAATAGAGTGTAATACTAATATTTCATTCACAAAAAATGTAAAATTAAAAGGAATAATTATTAAAAAATGTAAAATTAAAAGGAATAATTATTAAAAAATGTAAAATTAAAAGGAATAATATAATAGGTATTTTTAAATACCTTGCTTTTACCTTTACGAGGCATTTTAAAATACCTTGTGCAAGGTATTTTATCATTTACATACTTTCAGTATCCATGTCAAACACTAATTTTAAATGTATACGCATTAAGGGTCTAAAACTGAAATTAAAGTGTAAATGCAAAACAATGCATCTCATTTCAACAGGCAAAAATCAATGCACCGGTATCAAAAATTTCCAAATTAGAGCACTATTTAATAAGTGATATCCAGAACGTCAATTTCTTCTTAAGACTCATTACCATAATTTCTCACAACATAAACCGCTTACAATAGTTAAAAAATTTAAATTTAGCATTAGAAGATTAACCACTTTTTATGCGGTTTTTTTTTTCCAAATACTATTCTAACAGATTTCTTAGACAACCAACACCAAAGAAAACTTCTTCGGAACTAAATCAAACTAGAATGGTAAACACAAGATAGACTTTAAACGGAAAAGAAGAAAATCTGCTCTATCCTTGGGCGCAGAAGCTTCAGATCATTTACTCTGTAACTGGCGGAAAGTCGAGCGTATAGAGAAAGTCGTATATCTTAAGACTAACTTTCAAAAGGATTCGCTATTTTTAAGGACGAAAAAGATAAAAGAAAGTTATTCCAGGTGATCGATACATTCTGGGGACGTGAAATTCCGATCTTCCCCAGAGGTGGACAAGAATGTGTATTTAAAGACTCGCCTCCGAAAGGATAATGCAAACACTAGGCTTAACTCAAATGAGAAGAATAAATTTTAGAATCCCCTGAGATGATTTATTGGTCATAGAATATCAAAGAACTGTTCTAAACTTCTCAACTTTTCTGATATCAGAAAAAAAAATTTCAAATAAAAAGGGTCTTGTTCGATAGAATATTTTAATTTCGCTGTATCGGCTACCAAGGGATTTAAACGAGGGGGGATGCTTAATAATTGGGAGATTTCGCACTTTTACGTTACGTACGTCCGTAGGACCTTACGGTCCCGTCCGTAGGATTAAATCAACTGCGCATGCTCGCGTTTATTATAGATACTGCGCATCCTTACACACATGTTGTACGTATCCCTATGTACATGTACTTCATGTTGACGTGATTTACGCAACAAAGACAAAGTTACAAGTATGCTGTAAAATGCTGTTTTCTGTTTAAGCCTACTTTCGAACTAAAAACATGGACATGAAATGCGAATTTGAGGAAATGCATTGATGAAATTTAGAAATGAATCAAGTGATCTTACAACCGTTGGTTCATTAAATAACAAAATATTTTTATCGGTTTTTGTTTAAAGCTATGGTTGTCTAATTGCACTAATTCTATGAGAAACTAGATATATTTTCGCTATTTCAAAATTATAAATTATATTTGTTTTAACTGTACAATTTAGGCCAAAGAAGTTAAATAATTAATGGAAGGTCAATAATATACTTTTAAATGTTAACAATAATAATATTGAGCTGCATTCTATATCGCTAAATTCATCAAAATCTATTATCTACCAATATTTTCTGCTCACAGATCCAGAGTTTTACGTCGAGCAAAGCATCTTAAAATTGTATTCTTCAGCTTTAAAGAAATAATCTATAATATCCATTGGAAATGTTTGTTTTGATTTTGTGGTTAAAGCTAAAAGGAGCTATTTTAACTTACGGATTTTTGTAAAATTGCATATGTTCACTTAATTTTAATTGTAAATTTGATATTTTTCCATGGGAGCGTGTGCATTTCACTAGAACTGACGCATGTGCACTAAAAGTGCGCTGGTGTATTTACTAATAATGTTACGTACGGGAGCGTACGGAAGCTAACGATCTAAATAATGAATTTGCTTTTAAAAAAAAAAGCATTTTGTAACATCAAATTTTCGGTTATATGACCTTAATTGAACCTTAGAAACAGGTAACTGAAAGTAAGAAACATGTTAAAACAAGAGAAAGCACAATTTCAATAGGTTTTACTGAAAACTGCATCCAAGTATTCTACCGCGGTATCCAAGGGTGACAGAGTGCGCAGAGCTTTGAATTTGGGTTCTCAAATCCTGTTGATCTTCTTCCCTTTCTTGGGATTACTTATTTTATTCATGAAAATGTTGAATTACAGTTTTTTACTCTCAAAATTACATAACATTATACATAACATGACTTACATACATCTATTAACATGCAAATTCCTGAAAGAATAATGAAACGATATAATCTCGTCGTCAGATCACACGATTATAATCACAAATAAATATATATCCGATGTAATTATATCCGATATTATATAGTTTACTTATTTTGTTTACAGCTTTTTTTAAATAATAATAAAACATTTTTAACTTATATATATATATATATATATATATATATATATATATATATATATATATATATATATACTCCTCAACTCCAAATATTTTACCTCTTCGCGAATTTTGTTAACTGTTTAATTATTGCACTTTTAAACCTAAACCACAATTTGCTACACGCCGGTAAGCTTCATTACTTTTTTCTTTTATTTCATGCTCATTTTCAACAAAATGTTTTTTGCGATATCGACACATATAAAGAATAATTTTTATCTTAGGATAATTATTCCTTAATCAGAAATATCGCATTATGCCAATAAATGTGTCTTGATAACGACTATTGGCTTTCCCATTTCTAGTTTCTCTTTATATTAATTTTTATTTTATTATTTGTGTTTATATATATATATATATATATATATATATATATATATATATATATATATATATATATATATATATATATATATATATATATATATATATATATATATATATATAATAAATACAAGAAAACACTAAGAAAGTTAAGAATAACAATAAGTTTCATTTATTGCGCTTAAGCTGCAAGTAAACAGCACTCATTAGATAAGTTCAAAATGAATAATAAATCAAAGAAAAATAATAGACATATGAAAAAAAGGGGGTGGGAAATAATAAGTAAAAAATAACAAACAACATTTTATTAAAAAAAAAAAAAATTAAATGTTAATTAAAAAACCGGAAAAAAAAGATATAATCGTTTTGCGGATATAATCGTGTGGGCTGAAGAAAAGATTATATCTTTTTTTTTCAGGTTTTTTAATTAACATTTCATTACAATATATATATATATATATATATATATATATATATATATATATATATATATATATATATATATATATATATATATATATATATATACACGAATAAAAAAATTCTGGGAAAATATACGTACTGTATGGTAATGAAATTTCTGGCAAAACAACAACATAATTCGGGTTAATAAAACCAAAATATGGAATAATTTGCTAGCTTCTTTTCCGTTCATGGTGATGGTGTACCAGAAATTCTGGTTCTGGAAATTTCAGTTCTTATTACGTGTCATAAGGAAAAGAATTACAAAGTTGAAAAATAAATTTAGGCTAATAAAAAATTTTTATGTCTATCTCAATGGTATCATGATAAAATTTATAATTTCGCAATATTTAACAATTTTTTAAGGTGTATAAAAAATATTTTATTATTAATCTTAACCAATCTCATTACTAACCAGCTTTAGCAAAAAATACCGAGATTTTTTCTTTTCCCGTGGAGCCAGAAAGATTGTAAATTTTACCATATTCTGGTAATTTTTACAAAACCTTTTTCTCAATATAGGATTCCTTATATATTTTTAAAACTAGTAAAATAATTAGGAGGACTTTAGTATTTTCAGCATATTTGTAATAGCCATTTTTCTTATCACATAAGTTTTCTCAAATAATAGGTATAAATTCTCAACATATCGGCTTATACTAATTTAATAAATATGAAAATTACATGTTTCTGGTATAGTAACTTTGGTTTTATACAAATAAAAGGCAATTTTTTAGCCTATTTATACCAAAGATACCTTATTTAGAAATTCTCTCATGTAATATTTAACTACACTGTAAAAAATTACTGTAACATGTTCCGGCTCTCAAGGTGCTGGTACTTTTTACTATAAAATTTATTTTTACCGGAACATGGTACGAAACAAAAAAAATCTCATTTATGGTAATTTTTCAGAAATAATTACCGTAATATCACTGAATTACTCCAAATAAATAGATTTTGTAAATTTTAGGAATGATGCCCATTAAGTTCCAATACTTTATACCGTAATTCGATGCGAAATTTGTTAGAGTGTGCTTCATACGAAATTAATTAATTAAATTCTTTTGGAAGAGATATCTAGAAAACTTAGGGAAACAGTTGAAAATTTCAAGAAGTGAATAAAATTTTAAACTCAGTGCTTAACTAATAATAGCTTACATAATAAATTGTAAAAAATAAATTAGAACTTTTCCCTTGAAACAACAACGCAATCAATTATTGTGCCGCTTTAATGATTATTTCATAATAGGTCAAAAACTAAGATGTCAAATTTGTCTAAAATAGTGATGTCTTTTAAATTTGCTCGCATTTTTCAATTTTTTTATAAGAATCTCAGAAATCTAATAATATGAAAAAAATTTGGAAAGACGTTTTTAATACAATTTTCTTAATACAAATAGATTTCAAAACAAACTGTGCCAAAAGCAAAATTCAACATGTATTTTTAACTATAAATTTAAATGCACGATTTTATTTCCTAAATCATGAATGGAATTTTAATGACGATTTTTGAATAATAAAGCTTATTTCAGGTTTATTTAGATCAGAGAAAATTCAATTTGTTTAATTCACAAAAATATTAAAACAAGAGTATTTTTTTGACAGTAGAGAAAAAAAAAAGTGCATTCTTTTTCTAAAAACTCTTTATAGCTGAGCATTTTTTCGAAAATTTCTAGTGCCACATAAAAATAATAAATGAACGTGAATAGTATTTCAGTCCACTGATTTCTCCCAATATAAAATATATTTTGAACAAAGAGGTCTTATTAAATACAGCTCCTATTTCATTTATTTTTGTAAGCTCCTTTGGAAAAAATGGAATCGGAACTGGTGTCGAAATACTGGTTTTCGATTCAAAGCTTTATTCTTTTTCATTTTTTATTTTATTTCGGGATTCGGAAAATATGATTCAAATGAATAATGGTTTCTTTCGAATAGAATTCTGTAGACGACATTTTTTTTGTTAGTATTAGGGAACGAACCTATTTGGTTGCAACTTTCGCTCTAACCTAAAGTTTCGATTTGGTTTCAGCTCAATAATTCCCAACAAGGACCTGCTGAAACCTTTCACCATCTGCTACAGAAAATACTATATAAACTTTTTTGAATATATTTCCCTCCGTTGCTAGCGGTGATGGTCAAATCCTTAGACGTGAAATATTTTTCTTTTCATAAACTCCAGGTAAAAAGCATGCACCGTGCGGGACTGCTTACGAATATATTTTATTTTCAGTAGGACTTTCTTGACTTATCAAAAAATATAATAATAACGATAAGTCTAAGAATATAAAACTTTCAAAGCTTTTTAAAACAAAATTACTTTATTTTTAGAATATGAAATTTAAATAATTTTTAAACTGTAAACAAGTTGACTTTACTTTTTAAAATAATTTTCAGTGAAAAAGTATTTGATAAATAATTTTTGAGAACATTTCCCTTATATTCAAAATTAAAAAACTTAATATAAATATGAAAGAAAGAAATTTTAATTATTACATAATTTAATTATATATGTATATATAAATATATATATATATATATATATATATATATATATATATATATATATAGTTTGAATTTAATATTCAAATTATTCTTACTAATTATTATTAATTTCACTAATATTATTTATTATTTATTATTAATATTTATGACGCCCAGTGGCTGAGTGGCAGCGCTTAGTGCTCCCGTGCCACATATCCTGGGCTCGATCCTTGGACTGGGATTCGATATCCCTTCATTGGGTCGAAACATGAGTACCAAGCATGCTTGGGAACTAAACACTGGAATTTCCACGTTTGGCTGACCACCAGGGACTAATATAGGGCTTTTTTATCTATGCTGACCACCTAACCGGAACATCTACTCCTGCAGCCCAGAGCCCAAGGTCAAGAAAACTGCGGTGGGCACCGTAGGCCTTGGCCCAAAATGGGCTCTCGTGCCACTGAGTTTAGTAGTATTAATATTTATTGTTATTACTTATTATTAATATTTATCATAATTATGTATTATTGTTATTGTTTATTACTTATTATTAATGCCTATTAATCGGTAATGTTATAATTTAATATTTCAATTTATATTAAATATAAAATTCGTTTTTTTTATAAACTTGGGTTGAAACTTTGAATTGTAACTGTTAATATGCCATTATTTAATTTTCCTTATTGTTGCACATAAAATCCCACGTGCAGTGAGGTTATGCAGAGAATTGATAAATATATATACTTCTTTAGTTTAAAAACATAATAAAAATGCCAACAGAAAAACAAAAAGCTTATTTTTTTATACATATTTGAATTTTTGAGAAAAGAAATAATAATAAATATAATTTTTTTCTTTCTTTTACATTATTCACCAAATATTTATCGATGGAGGTACTTATAGATAGGTAAAAATACATTAAATATAGAAGTGATTAATTTGTGCGGCAAAAACTATTTTTTTTAGTTTTAAATTAATAAGAAAATTTTTACTTCAAAATATTGAAAAGAAAATTTTTTTTCTCGTTTTTTAATAATTTCGGATGAAAATATCAAGTTTGATACATACCTCAGGGAGACGCGCATTCAAAACATGTCACTTGCAGCAAAGCAAAATTAAATAGAAAACTTTAAGCCTTTCAGTAATAAAAAAAAAACTTCTATAAAATTGAAAGTCATAAAAATAACATGTGTTGTCCTGTTAGGTTATAAAATAGAAAGTATCGAAATTTTCTCCTTATTTTTTTCTAAATAACCTAGATTTATGAATAAATAATGCTTTCCGCGTTCTGACTTTTGCTTCTAAAAGATGGCGAGTTTTATTTAGAATTTATAGAGTAAACATTTTCAAAAAAGTACTGTTTTGATTTTCGCATTTAATTTAACATTTTCCAGAAAATGCTTCGAAACCTTTAATCAAAAATACTTAATTACTTTTTGGTTCATGAAAAACTTTACTTTATTTGGTTGACTTTTAAAGAATTAATTAAAATCAATTATTTACATATGCATATTTAACTTCAGTAAATCTTTAATTTTATACAAAGACAAATTTACAGTCGAAATTCTCAAAATTTTCGGTGCAATTTTAAATTTATTCAAATTAAAATATTATTAAATTATACAATAAAATTGTAAATTGTTTAGTGATTTCCGATTATATAATGCCATCTGGTATATAGAATATCCTACATAGCTTACAGC
The DNA here is from genome assembly GCF_982258835.1 of Parasteatoda tepidariorum. Classification (NCBI taxonomy): domain Eukaryota; kingdom Metazoa; phylum Arthropoda; class Arachnida; order Araneae; family Theridiidae; genus Parasteatoda; species Parasteatoda tepidariorum. The sequence goes on from NC_141764.1 coordinate 67,217,849, forward strand.
TTTATAATATACACACTGCGATTCTTGACAAGCTGATGGATATTAAATTGAGATTAGAAATAAATAAATTGATTAAATCTTTTTGACTTTTTCATATGTATATATATTTTTAATTTCAGTTGTAATGTATGTTTTTAATGATATTGTGGAAGAAAAATGATAATTTCTCAAATCTTGTTTCATGTTCTCCAAATCTTGAAATGTAAAATGTCCACTATGTAGCTAAATTTATCTTAGTGAACGAAATACTTATTATTTTCCATAGAAATGTTAGTATTTTGAAAAATGTTGCTCTAATATTGCAGTTAAAAGCATTTTGATTTAGTGAGTTGATTCCTAAGTGTTTAGGTATCAACTTATAAAACATGTGTTTTTAATGTTAATGTTTATGTGTCTTAAAATATTTTCAAATGTTTGCTGCAGGAATCCCAAGTAAGTAAATGTTAAGTTTGCATTATACGTCCTTTTATTTATTTTTTTTACTGAGACTTACATGTATTGTTTTTCTACATAAAGTTTAGTGCTTTGATAATATTTCTCTTATACTGCAGTTACAACCTTTTTCTGGCGGAATATTTTGATTCCTAAGGGTACGGTCACAAAATACTTTAAGTCCACGTTTTATTTCAATTTTTTATGCCCTTCACCCGAGTTATAAAAAATTCAAAAATTATGTTCGGAGTTTTCGAAGAAGCAAAAATTAAGTTAGTCATATGTTGGTTCCATTTTTCCCTAGAGATTTAATGTTCATATCTTTGTTGTGTGTTTGCTTTAGAAGATATAAAAATAAGCTACTACTACTTCCACTACTGATGTTGAAAATTCTATGCCAAAGACATCTCTTCCACCATACAAGCCTTATTCTTCTTTCTCCATCTTTTCTTTCTTTAGAATGGCAACACTGTTGGGTAATACGAGATTCATCTGAGAATACCAAACTTCTCTTTTCGAATTTTAACATTTGCCCAAGTTTCTTTATATCCTGTTGACCTTAAATTTTTTTACCCTGTCCGTCGATTTAAGAGCCAGCTCACGTTTCCTTATCCCGACTTTAAAATCTTTGGTAAGGAAACGTATTAAGAGAACAAATAAAACAATGCTCTTCACTGGATCTATTGATTGTAGTTTTAAAACCAAGAATCTAAAACTCCAAACTCCTTTTCAAGAATGTAACACGATCATAAATCAATGAATTTCTTTATGTATTTTTTTTACTATTCACAGATTGCAAATATTTCTCATTTTTACATTCAAAAGAAAAGTCTTGTAATATGCATTTAAACTATATTTCAGAGATAAAACGAGTAAAGTATGCGTTTAAAATAGTTTTTTTTTTTTGTATTTAATAATTTCATTAAAATTATTTTATTTTCTCGGTATTCGTAACTGCAATATATAAAGTTGAATATTGAAAAAAATCTTTGGTAAGGAAACGTATTTATAGAACAAATAAAACAATGTTCTTCACTGGATCTATTGATTTTAGTTTTAAAACATAGAATCTCCAACTCCTTTCAAGAATCCTTTTCAAGAATGTAACACGAATTTTTTTATGTATTTTTCCCAATTCATAGATAGTAAATATTAAGAATTGAAAATCTATCAATATAAATTTAAATTATTATATTTTAGATGATAGTCGAGTAAAGTATGCATATAAATAATTTTCTTGATATTTAAGAACTTAATGAAAATCCTTCCAGTATCTAGATATCCCTAGCTGTTTTATAAATAGTTGGATATTGTATTATAATAGACACCGTCTGCAGTGTTTGTATTTAAACAAATCAAAGAAATATTATAAATCAGAAAACTTAATTATATAGACAAAAATATCAAACATAGCTAGTTAGTTGCTATAAGTCTGATTTGAATCCCAAAATTTGGTAATAACCATTGTAATCAACAGCATTTTCAACGAAATCAAAATTATTCATAGTTTTGGTAAGAAAATGTCTAACAAGACAACGGTCTAAGAAGACAACGGAAGTCTTAAACAACGGTTTTCATTGGATTCATTGGGAATGACTTTAAAATCAAGAGTTCTTAACTTCAGATTTCATTCTAAGAAGGTATTACGGTCTAGATTCAATGAAATATTCCATGCATTTTATTCCAATTCACGGATTGCAAAGATTGTTTTCTTTTACATGCAACCGTTAATATAATAATAATATAGAATAAAAAATCTTTGCAATCTGCGATTAAGAATAAAATGCATGAAATATTTAATCTAAATAGTACATAGTGAAAGGGTAAAGTCTTTGCTTGAAAGTGATTTTTTATATTTTATAAATTAATCATACATTCTCTTATTTCTGCGTATTTTTAACAGCTTTATTATTGTTAGGATAATTAGTTCATTAATACTTTCTTATCGTGTATTGGCGTTTGTATTTGTCTTTAAGAAAATCAAAGATATATCCGAAAAGTGAAAAACATAATTGAACAAATAAATGCCAAATAAAGTCAAGTATGATGCAATCAGCTAGATTTATGCCCAGCTTGGATTTGGGTTCATAAAATTCAGTAATAATCAAGTCATTGACAGCAAAATAAATCTACATGGGAATGTTTTAAGGAGCTCTGGAATTAACCACAGATACAACAGAACTAAAATTTCAATATTTTACTATCAAACCAACATGCATTTTTACGTGTTTTAAAAAAGGAAACACGTAAAATGAAACTGATAGATGACGCTGCAAGTGGCAATCGCGAATTAACACTAAGGAATTTTAAGATCATTGCAGTTTTAAACAGTAAATTTAATTTTAATGAAGTGCCTGTAAGAATGAAATGGTCATTCATATATATATATATATATATATATATATATATATATATATATATATATATATATATATATATATATATATATATATATATATATATATATATATATATATATATATATATATATATATATATATATATATATATATATAAATACAAGAAAACACGAAGAAAGTTAAGAAAAACAATAAGGATCTTTTCAATAGCATTCCCCTTTCCAAACTAAAAGATGTCCTTTTGAATTATTACTATGATTTTAAAAATATCCTTTGTTGCGATTTTGATTATTGGGAAATTCTGATTAATTTTTGTCTTTTTAGTAATTATCTCTACAATGGAAAGGATATTTTTCTTCAAATTAATGGAATACCACAAGGATCTAATTATTCATCTCTCTTAGCTAACTTATTTTTGCATTATTATGAAAAAAATTATACTCTTAGTATTAAATTTGTTTTTATATATTGATGACTTAATTATCTTTAATTTCCAAGATTTTACTATTTTATTGAGTGATATATACCCTGAGGAATTAAACCTACTTCGTAATCATGATGATAATATTAATTTCAATTTCTTGGATTTGGGTATTATGAAGGTTGAAATTATCTGCTTTGTTGATTTATGCGATAAAAGAAATGATTTTAATTTTAATATTAATAAACTAGTTACTTGGAATTCTAATGTTTCTAGGAGCATCTATTTAAATACCACTTTTAATGAAATGAACAGAATTAAAAGAATATGCAGTAATATTTATTTATCCAAAAAAAAATCGATAAACTCTTTCAAAATTTGATAAAAAACAATGGATACCCAACTAAAGTAATAAAATTTTATATAAAATCATTGAATTAATCGTATATTTTTGTGGATATATTTACTAAACATTTTTTTTGCTAATTTTTATAATTTTCGCATGTGTAAATCCATTTCAGGTAAATCCATTGCCAAAATTATTTACTAAATAATTTCTTTGTTAATTTGTATAATTTTTCCATGCTTCTATAATTTTTCCATTTCGGGCGAATCCGTGATTAGAATTATTTACTAAAAATTCCTTTACTAAGTAATTTCCTTTGTTAATCTATACAGTTTCTCCATGCGCAAATCCATTTCGGGCAAATCCGTGGGTAAAATTGCTTGCTGAAAATTTCTTTATTAATTTATAAAATTTTTCCTAGTGCAAATCCATTTCGGGCAAAACCGTGGCTAAAATTATCTACTAAAAATTTTTTTTCTCTGTTAATTTTTTATTGAGAAAAATCTATTTCGGTCAATTCCGTGTAAAATTATCTATTAAAATTTTTTTCTTTGATAACTTAAATAATTTTTCGATGTGCTAATCCATATCGTGCAAATCCGCGGCTAAAATTATTTGCAAAACATACAATTTATGTTTCTTTTTTCTATTTTATATGTTTTCTTAAATAAACATCTATCTTCTAAAACTATTTATGATCAATTTCTAAAATTATCCAGTATAATATTACCTTGCGCACATCCATTTTGGGCCTATCCTTGGTAACTAACAAATCAAAGCTCAGAATAACAAATCACTTCAGCAGTGCAGTAAGAACGACACTTTAAAACGCTCTTGTTACACTCAATTTGCGCTTTTGTTTTCATCTTTTGTTTTCATATTTTGTAATCTGGCAATCTTTCAGCGAAATCATTTTTAAATCATTCTTGAAAACTTTTCTGTCCATGTAAGTTGATCTGATTTCGCTACTCGCTTTATAGCCCCCTTTTTAATGTTTTTTCTTTTAATTTTACTTTATTTTCTGTTTTTACATGTTATTTTTACTTATTTTTACTTTTTGTGATCTATTTTATTTTTTGTTATTTTTATAAAAAAAAATTTTGAGTGCTCCTCACACTATTGTATTAATATATTTTGCTTTGACTTTATTGATACAATATCAGAAAGCACTCTGTTTTGAGATTTAATCGTGTGGGCTGAAGAAAAGATTATATATTTTCTTCCAGTTTTTATTTCGGTTTTTTAAATAAATTTCATCCTTTTTTTTAAACTGTTGTTTGTTATTTTTTTAATTATTATTTCCCCCCTTTTTTTTCTTTATATATCTATAATTTTTCTTTGTTTTATTCTTCATTCTTCATTTGAAATCTTTATATATATATATATATATATATATATATATATATATATATATATATATATATATATATATATATATATATATATATATATATATATATATATATATATATATATATATATATATATATATATATATATATATATATATATATATATATATATATATATATATATATATATATATATATATATATATATATATATATCTTGGTACTTAATGGGTTTAAGTATCTCATACGTTAATATTTCGGTTTAATTCAAAGACTAGCCTTTTTTTATTTCTTTAAATAAAATATTTATAAAAAGCAAAATAAAATACATGCTTCATATTGATTAAGTAAATGAAATTTCAATTCAATAATATATGACTTAGCGTATACTTAATAAATATGCTGAATATTCCTGTTTATGTTGCGTAAGAAAAATGAATTATTATCATTTATACTTTATTTTCAGTCTAAAAAAATCAAAATATGAGTTATGGTCAAGCTGTAAACTTGGGCCTTATTTAATATTTTATTCTTTCACCGATTTGGAATCTCATGAAAAGTACATATGGAATAAATACGTTCATTGACATTTGTGTCTCCTATTCAAGCATTAACTGCTTTCTCTTAGATTGGGTACTGTCTTTGCGCAAAAAAAAGTTTTCGGTATCCTAAATTAATCTAAATTGGCTTACAATATAAGGACCCACAGGGAATTTTTTTGGTGATTCAAATGGCCAGTTTAGGTTTGGTGTCAGCGAAAAAAGAGCAGTAATTTCATTACGTTGCCGCTTTTTCTAGCACAAATAAAAGTCTTAGTTTATATAGAACATGAATCAGCATTAGCAATATATAATTATTTTGGGCTTTACAAAATACACGATTGAATCATAAACATTTGATTATCAATTATTTTAAGCAAGCATTCTTCCGAATTTCTAAGCATAACACAAGATAGGAATAAATTCTTTTATACGATTATAGTTTTTGATTTCAATGTAAATTTAAAGAACTTACAGTTAATACAAGCAACAGTCAAACTTATTATGCGCATTTTTAAGTATCTATCGTTTTCATCTAAAAATTTATTTTCTTCCTCTAAAAACATCTAAAAAAATGACTTTCAGCTTCAAGATATAAAAACAAGTTTAACATGAAAACAAGTGATGTTTTGAAAGGAAAATTATTTACTACTTTGATATGCTAAAGCTGAAATTTATCCAACCTGGTAAGGTAAAACCAGTTATATAGAGAAGTAGGAAAAAATATATTTTTTTTATTCTTTATATAAAATATATATTTATTGCAATAAATAGTATAATAACCCACCTAACATAATAAACATACATCAGTTTAAAAATCAAGTGTCATAAATAATAATTCAAATTTTTGATAAATTAAGTTAATCGATTCGATCGAATAACATGAATAAAAACTTAAACTTTATCATGTTCTTTTGCATAGCTACAGACTTCATGTGCTCGTTGTTTACTGTTGAGATAATATATCCAATCTTCGATTAGTTTTGACATTGAGTAGTATGGAATATAAATACCTAGTCCTGTCAAACTGATTAAGTCTCACACAGTAATGAATACCGGATTAAAATAAGTTAAATATACCGGCACCCAGAGTAACAGTACCTACTTTTTACAGTAAAATCCATTTTAACGATAAAATGTTTTGGAGCTGAAAATCTGATATACCGTATTCTTTTACAGTACTAATTATAGTGATTTTATTGTATCGCTATTTTTAAATAATTAGTAATGTAAAATATACGGTATAAAATATTACTTTAAGTGCGGATTTTACAGTAGAATAAATTTTACTTATCCAGAGTGCTGGTAATTTTTGCCGAACGTTTTTTTACGGAGCAATTTTACCAGACATTTTTGCATTTAACAAGTAAGAAAAAGACTTATTATGATATGTCTTATGATATTTTGGAGGTTATTTGAATTCAGTCTCAACTGGTGAAAACAGAAGCTATAAAGAAGCGTTATATAATGTGAAACTTACTTAAAATAAATTTTCAGAAAATTAGAAACTCTGAACTGAATAAATATCATAGCTTTTCAAATCAATTTTTGAAATCACTGGCGTCAACAAAGAAATTGCTTGCTTTTTTTGCGTTTATCTTCAAATAGCAGTATGACACTGTCCACAACAAATTTCATGGAATTTTTGATGCATGGCAACAGTAATTCGGATGAAAATACGGGGTCCGAGTCTTATCAACCTACACTGTTTAAAAATTCAGGATCAAATCACGACAAATAGCACCGGATTGGATGTTTCATCTGTAAAATCCAATTTAATCCTAAAATATTGTTCCTTAATTTTTACTGTAATATATATTTAATTAGAATGTTCAGTGACTTATGGTTATTAGCAAAATGACTGTCGTGTGAAATTGACCAACTTTAAAAAATTACGGTACATCAGATTTTTTGCTCCGTTACATGTTCCGGTAAAAAGTACCGACAACCTGACTGCCAATACTTTAATTTTCTTTTATTACCGGAATTAAATCCGGAATTTTTTACAGTGTGTTCAAATTTTCCCTACCTATACCTTATATAACTCAAAAAACTCCGTCACTCTTTCATATGTTACTTTATAGTGATAATGTCCAGCTTCAAGTAAGTGGTGTCTTACCTTGTACATTAAGTCCAATTGTCCAATGATGACTGTAGTTTATCTACCACTACAAGACACACTACAATGACCATCATTCCATTTTACAAGCTATCTTGGGAAGATTATCGTAAAAATATTTCAAATTATCTTTCCAAAACCTTTTTAATTCATAGGCATCATAAAAATATCACGAATAGTTTGGTAAATATCTCAATTATCGCTCGTTGTCAAATCGAAATGCTGTTACAATTAACGAGCTTCAAAAACATATCTAGTTATATAGTAATCTAATTTTTTTAGAGGTTTATCAACTTTTATAATTAGAATTTTATGAGGTTCCTTTCTTCAAATTTAGATTTACTACAGTAACTTTGTCGTTAAATTTTGTTTTATGTCAGCAAAAAAGATTTTACCTTGTTAAAAAACAGAAAGGATTCTTTCTTAATTTCCGTCTGACTTTAAGGAACGCAGCCAATTAGAACTCGCGACATTGATTTGTGAAACTGGATATTTTTGTTTAAACTTAATTAGTTTCTGCCGCTTCAAGTCATTCTCGCATGTATTAAAGTTCAATTACTTTACGAACCTGACTTTAAGTACTAGCCACTATCCTAGTTTGACGAGTTTAAAAAATAACTCTTCTAGCTTATACTTTCACGGTTAATTAGAACCTGTCAAAGAACTTTAAGTTATTTCTTTCTTCGAATTCGGGAACTTGTCCAAAGAAATATTTACCGCAAGAGTAAAGATGTAGTTACTTTTTTTTCTACGTGTTCAAGTATTTAAGCCTCATTTTATATTAAAACTGATAGCTAAATAATTGATTTATAAGACTTCAAATTTGAAATTATCTGACTGTAACTTTCAAGAAAAAACTACTTCTTTTTATAATTTTAATACACACACACACACACACACACACACACACACATATATATATATATATATATATATATATATATATATATATATATATATATATATATATATATATATATATATATAGAGAGAGAGAGAGAGAGAGAGAGAGAGAGAGAGATAAATATAATTTTAAAAGGAAAAAAAATAAAATATTTCCAAATTAAAGAAAATATATATTAAAATGTGTTAAAATTCGAAAACATGTAATCTCGTCATCAGCACTCATGATTATATCCGCAAAAATTGTGCTTTCTAACATTATATTCCTATAGCGAAAGCAAAATGTATAAGTACTATACTGTGATGTGCTAAAAAGAAAACAAAACAAAGAAACCGATTCGAATATAAAAAAAATTTCTACTTAAAATCACAAAAAGTCACGAAAAATTTTAAATAATCGACCCACAATCAATTTTACGTTTGAAACATAAAAATATTAAACATAAAAATTTCATGTACTCAAGGTTATCTTGCAAAAAACGAATCCCTCTTGCCAACTCACAGACGAATTAAATGCGAGCCTTAAAAGTCGATTTTATTACCTGTGTTTCATGCTTTAATTTCATATTTAGTAATCTGGCAGCTTAGTCAAGAAAAAATTGTGTGGAAGGCATGAAATATATATAAATATATATATAATGCCTTATGCAAGTCTTTTTTTTTTCATATTAAATCAGAAATTAAAATAGATTTCTCTTAGCTATTTTTAGATGTAGAAAATCTTAAATGTTTTTAACAAAGAGCGATAAATATTTAACATTTTAATTAAAATATATTTTCACAGTTATTGTGCATGTTAATCAATTCTTGGAAGTAAAAACTAATAAAAAAGTTTCTAAAAGTTCCCCATTCGATCATATGGAGTCATATTTTGAAACAATCATTATCTTTTAAATTTTTTTCTTTTGAAAGACGCTCATTAACATAAACAAAAAAAATCCATATATATATATATATATATATATATATATATATATATATATATATATATATATATATATATATATATATATATATATATATATATATATATATATATATATATATATACATATATATATATATATATATAAATATGAATATATATATACAAAATGAAGATAAAACAAAGAAAAATTATAGACATATGCAAAATGGGGTGGGAAATAATAATGAAAAAAAAAATAACAAACAACTGATTAAAAAAAAAAAAAAGAGGGATGAAATTTTTTAAAAAAACCGGAAAATAAAAGATATAATCTTTTCATCAGCCCACACGATTATATCCGCAAAAAAGAGTGCTTTCTGATATTATTTCAATATAGCCAAAGCAAAATATATTAATACAATAGTTTGAGGAGCAATAAAAAAATTTTTTTACAAAAATTGCAACAAATAAAATAGAACACATTAAGTAAAAATAACACGTAAAAACAGAAAATAAAATAAAAGAAAAAGAAAAAATAGTATAAAACAAAACACAAACTATGAAGCGAGTAGCGAAATCAGATGTACTTACATGAACGGGAATTTTTTCTAGAATGATATAAAAATAATTTCGCAACAAGATTGCCAGATTACAAAATATGAAAACAAGAGCGCAAATTGAGTGTAGATAGAGGATTTTAAAGTGCCGTTCTTACTGCCTTGCTGAAGTGATATGCTATGCTGTGCATTGATTTGTTAGTTACCAAGGATGGGCCCGAAATGGATGTGCGCAAGGTAATATTATACGGGATAATCTAAATAGTTGACCATAAATAATATAAGAAAATAAATATTTATTTAAGAAAAAATAGAAAATAGAAACATAAATTGCATGTTTTTCAAATAATTTTAGCCACGGATTTGACCGAAATGGAATTGCCCATGGTAAAATTAATACAAAAATTTTTAGTGAATAATTTTACCCACAGATTTGCACATGGAAAAATCGTATAAATTAATAAATAAATTTTTAGTAAATAATTTTACCCACGGATTTGAGCGAAATGGATTTGCTAATTCAAAAGTTATAAAAATTAACAAAGAAAAAGTTTTTTGGTCGATAATTTTAGCCATGGATTGGCCCGAAATCGATTTGCACATGTTAAAATTATATAAAATAACAAAGAAAATGATTAGTAAATATATCCACAAAAATATACGATTAATCCAGTGATTTTATAAAAAATTTTATTATTTTAGTTGGGTATCCATTGTTTTTTTTATCAAATTTTGAACGAGTTTATCGATTTTAATTTTATCCAAATAAGTTCTGTTTACTTGCAGCTTATGCACAATAAATGAAACTTATTGTTTTTCTGAACTTTCTTCGTGTTTTCTTGTATTTATTTATTTTGTTGTATATATATATATATATATATATATATATATATATATATATATATATATATATATATATACGTCTTTAAATACTACTCAAAACTTTTAATTTCTAATTAGTTAAAGTAATACTGAGTAAATTTTCGTGTTTTCCGTAATTCTATATTGAAATTAAAGTAAGATAATATTGAGTTAGTTAATATTGGTACACGAATATATTTCTTATTTGTTTCTGTCTTTCTGTTATTCTTATGTAAATGAAGATATTAATTATATTAAGCAATAATTGTCATTTTTAAGTTGACTTCGAATCCTATTTACTTTGATGTTTGAATTAATATGTATTGTTTGGTTTGAAAATAGTAATATAAACTCAAATAACTTTTTGTCGCTTCTAAGCATCCGTGCATTTAATTGAAAATAAAATATGAATGTTTAATTAAAAGTGCTAGGAGGGGACATTTTGTTTTGTCGAGTTTGAGAAAGAACTCCTCCAAATTAGACATTCAAAGTATTTTAAAGACATCGATGATACGATTAGTTGACATTAGTGCATTATCTTTTTAAATGATAAATATATTATTTTTAATTGATCAATATTTTTTGCCACAGATAATTAATGAGGAACAGTTTATTTATATCAGTTTTTTTATCTATTGTTGTATTTTAACAATATGAAATGTTTGCTTTTTCCCCATGGACGCGCTTCTTCATTTATTTAAATTCTTAATAACTTTTATTTGCTATTCTTTTTAAAATAGTCTACTTAGTCTATTTGTAAAAATAGTCTACTTTAAGCACCCAAATTTGTGTTGGTGATTTAAGACAAGGTTTTAAATTGTTTTCTTATAAAATTTTTGTTTGAATAAATTAATAAATTGCATTTAAAATATAGATTGCAAAATTTGTTACACTGCTGTGACTTATAAAATACTTTCTCTTCTCTATATTTCATGTTAATCAATAACAAAATTCATTTTTATAAAAAAAAAAAACTTATCGACTGGTCGGTATATTTTCACTCGTATTGATAAGCTATCATTTTTCATCCCGTTTATCTTATTGTTGCAAATAAAGTCAGCAGAAAGTACTAATTTTACCAAGAGGAAAATAATTTTTATCGTCATTTCCTCATTTTCATCGTCATTAAAAAAAATTAATGCTCCAGCTCCTAACATGAGACCACGAGTTTAACGAAATTATTATGAATCTCCCTGCAAAGAGTTAAACACATCTATAGATTAAGATAGAAAAATTCGTTTAATTTTAGAGTAATTCTTATAAAATTAGAATAATTCTTATAAAGTTAGAATAATTCTTATTAGTTTAGAATAATTGTCATCAAAATTGGAGATTTTACAGATCGTACAAAATTTAATTAGATAAATAAATGTTGCATAAGAGAATACGTGATATACTTTGTAATATAACTAAATTGAAATAAAAATGGCTTACTAATATTTTTTGACAAATTTGAGCCATAAAAGAAGAAACAAAACTAGAAAATTTCGCAATTTTAAAAATCCGCAACTCGGACACAAAATCCACGTCTCCTTTTTAAGAGGCAAATAAAGTATTGTTAAAAATCGAGGAATATTTCGAATGTTAAAAAGGTAATTTTAACGTCATATGCAAAATAGCTTTTAATAAGAATTTACAGGTGATCAAAATTTAGAAGTGACCAACAATGGCAACCTACATAGTGTAGCTTAATAACTCTTCGTATAACGCTTATAAGGTTAAAGGTATTTTTGAGGTTTATTTGAGGTTGTTTTGAGGTACCAAGCTTGATGTGAGGTTTATTCGAAGGGGATTATAAAATAAACTTTCAAATATCAACCTCCCAAGTTGTATAATTAAAGTGTTTGAGGTTGCTTTATTCACTCTCTAGGTTGTTTTGAGGTTGATGGAAATCCACTTAAGAGCAACCATGGGAATGCTCTCTTTGAATTGTACGGATTATTTTCTCTACAATTCAAAAAAATACGTATATTTGAGGTGGGAATAATTTCACCCAATTTAAACTAAAATTATTTCCGAGTTACATATAATGTTGATTTTGTAAGGCGTAAATGAGATTAAAATTGATTTTCATTACGGAGGTAATTTTTAGGTTAAAATATAACCTCAGTTTCCACCACTGATGTATTTTTTTACATCTGTTAACCTCAAAAACACCTTATTTTTTTGAAAAATATGTCTAAATTGACCAAAAATGTAATTTTAATCTTTTATTGATATATTTAAATAATTAAAACTGGGTAATGTACTCTAATAATTGCTCTAATGCTTATCTGCAAAATTGTTTTAACACTTCGAAACACACGAAATCTAATTTTCTAAAACCAGTTTTCTAGATTTCCAATGAAAAAATAACATTTAAATTAATGTTAAATTTTACACTCTTAAATGTGCTTAGTCTTTGCGAACAATATTCCGAATATTACATGAATAGCCCTAAGAAACTTAATGAAAATATATTCTTAATTAAAAACTAATTCAATAATTAGTGTTAAAAGTTGACGTATTTTGAGCATTCAAAAACAAGCGTTTATTTACAGAATTTGCTAGACATGAAGAAAGAAATCAAAAAAGATTTTTTGTTAATGAAAATTAAAGTTACCAACGAAAAATGTAAAATAGAAGTGAGAAACAAAACACAATATCTTCAAATGCTTTTTTTCGCCTTTATTTCCCATTTATTGCTTTAGTGTTCATTTATGTTTTTTGTTCATATCCTTTTTCGTTGTTTTTTTTAATTCAGGCCTGTCGAGTCTGGAGAATGTGCGTCTATTTTTGAGCACTTGTTAAAGTTCGACTTTTATTACCATTTTTACAGTTTTGGAAGTCAATGAAATTTTTTAATAAATTCTCCATATACACCGAAACACAATTTGGCATTCTATTTTATTACATGTATAAATTAGAAGCAACAAAATGTTATTTTAATTATTAGTATTATTTTTTATTCTGAATCACGATAATTTCGTTTTAAGGAACAGCGGGGGCTCAGGGGATAGAGAGTTTGCCTTCCAACTAGTTGAAACTGGTTCGAATCCCAACGATGACTGGTTTATACGAATTCCGCACGCGGCTTGCACCAGCTACAGTGCTGACATTAAATATCCTCAGTGGTAGACGGATCATGGGTTAGAGTTCCCTTGCAGTGAGGCTATCCCTGAAAAGTTTTTGCGGTTTTCCTCTCCATGTAACACAAATGCTAGTTAGTTCCATCAAAAGGAGCTTTACGAGGGCAAATTTCTACCAATACTTGATCCAGGAGTTTCCTTGTCATCTGGATTGGGTTCAGAATTACAAGGTATGAATTAGTAGTCGTAAACCCAAAATTGGCTCAGCTGTTCAATGACGATTACGAAACAAAATTTTATTTTTAACATTGTATCTTTTTCATAAAATCAATTTTTGAAGGTAGATATAAATTGGGTCACGCAACAATGCCTAAATAATTTATATTAGGGCGGGGACCGGAAAGACCGAAGATTAAATATAACAAGTATATGATTACATTACTTCTCTCAAATTATCATCGGCAATGAACAGACACGAAATGCTACCATTAATCAAACTATCGAATTATGTCATTTGAAATAATTCTATGCGGTGAATTAAAATAAAATAGAAACTGATACTTTATGTAGCACTGACCAATTTGGTAAAATCAGCGTCTGCTTTTGAAATCAAATATAGAAAAAAGCAAATTTTTCACAAGGAAAGTTAGTGAACGTAAGATAATAAGCGTGACTTGGAAAATAATGAAAGTAGAAGAGGATTTAAGATTATTAACTTCAATCTGCAGTCAAAGTAAATTGAGATTAAGAAAAAATCCCCACGTTAGGAGATTTTTCAACCAAAAAAGGGAAAAAGAGTGATTGCACTTTAAAATTGACAGGTACTTATTATGCTGAGAGGGTCCTGCATTCTCTATGCATTCTAAAATTATTCCCTGGTATTATGGAGGCGGAGATATGGCATGAGCTTGAAATTTCTTCTAGGGGAAAAATTACCTTCCTTGAATGAAAAAGAAAAGAGCTAACTTATACACTTATTCGATAAAAGCATTTTGTAATTTAATGACTTTTACTTTTCTTTTTTCGAAGATTCTTTCGTAACTATTTAACTAGATGAAGTTTATTATTAAGATGGTTTGCGTTAAATTTGTCAACTTGGAGCCAAGATTGATAAAATAGAAAGTAACGAAATTTGCCTAAAGATATCAGCAGGGCTTAAGTGTGTTTTTATACTCATTACTTTTTAAGCTACATCAATAAGATAATTATTCTTCTTGAGTTTTTCTTCTTGAAACTATTTTTGTCATTATAATGTAATTACGTAAATTTTATTTTTTTAAACTTAATACTATATATATTTTTAATTAACAAGAAATATA
Source organism: Parasteatoda tepidariorum (assembly GCF_982258835.1). Lineage (NCBI taxonomy): Eukaryota > Metazoa > Arthropoda > Arachnida > Araneae > Theridiidae > Parasteatoda > Parasteatoda tepidariorum. Next base: position 67,233,033 of record NC_141764.1, read on the forward strand.
ATTTTTTTCTCTCTCAATGTATATGTCGCTGATTAATTGGAAATTCCTTTACTTTACAAACTACCGATATCATATGTTAGGCTAATTGCAGAGAAACCTGTAGGCTCAATGCTAAGTAACTTCGTCAGTTTCTAAATAATCAGTTTTTCCAATCAACCTTACGGCATATATACCAAGAACATATTTATAATTTAGTATTGATATTAGTCAAAATTATCTAGCAACCATTTTTATTACTTCTTGCTCTGAAATAATCTTTAATTCTAATCGCGTCTAACCTCATTCTAACTTACTAAAACTAATAAATATTAAAAAATATATATATTCTACTACATATTATTAATCATTTTACTACATTTTTCCCTACAATAATATTTTACCTAAATGTTATGTTGATTACTATTATTTTACTATCAAAAAATTCAAGGCATTCAGATGCTTTAATCAAAAAGCAAACGAAAATCAATGCTTTAATCAAAGGTTATGCACACTTTTGGAAATTTGCTGGTTAAAATGGTTAAATAACAATTTATTTAATTGTATTTCACCATATTGAAGCGAAACAGTCAAGTAAGCATAAATAAGATGGTATTCAAACTGTTAACTGTGAGAAAATTCATTTATTAACTGATTTCACCTAATACGGTTAAACAATCAGAATTTCATCGCCCCACCAACTGAAGTTATTACTTAGTTCCTTGCGGTTGTGTACATATTATAGCCAAGATGGCTAATCTGTTAATCACATAACCCACAGAACCGGGGTTCGAGTCCAAGGGTCGATACTACTATATTTCACCCATTCCTTTCAACAATGAAGAGTCTCCAGTATCCTGCACTCCCCAATTTGTGACTCAGGTCTATTAGAATACGATACTCTCATTTGCGCATAGATGGTAGCACTATAAAGCTGCTAAATTATCTCCTGTCCTGTTAAAAAAAAATTCCGGTTCTGAAACCATGCTAGTTGTAAATGGTTTAAAGCTGTATAGTTTTGTACTCGTGTTTTTTTAACCATACTAGTTATAAGCTGTTTCAAAGCCGTAGAGATGAAAAATGTTCTTTGCCATTAATTTTACGGTGAATTGGATGGACAGACTGCTGCCAGTCATTTTACCATAATTTTAGAATGAAAATTCTAACAGTGCATTTAATCACAAAGAATAACTAAAAAAATTGCTTTTATTACTTTTTCGATTAGATGTCTAACCCAAAATATGTTTTGTTTGCCCATAGTTAGCTTATAAAATATTTGGTTACTTTTTTCTTTACTCCTTAGTTTATAAAATTTTGGACTAATTAAAGCCTTAAGCAATTCCTGTCTGATATTATATATAGAAAATGGCGAGTTCAAATTTTTAAATACTGGAAATTCATTCAAACTAGACATTGATCTTATAAAAATAAAATAAGCATATTATAATATAAATGTTTCATTCAAACATACTTTAAAATAACAAAAAGAGCAAATTTGTGCGTTATATATAAGATTAAGTCCTGAAACAAACAATCCGATTTTTAATACCTTTTGCGTGAAAGATTATTCTATAGATATTTAATTCATTTAAACATACTTCATTGAACTTATACCTTTTGAGAAAATTGAACAGTGTTTATCCTTTCGTCATAATATGGAATTATTCTTCTATTACCTGAAACTGTTTTATAAATATGACATTTTCAGGATTCTTTTATATTATCGACACTATTCTATTGATGCGGCTTAGTGTTACTTAAATAATTTTAAAGCGTTGTTATCAAGATATAAGTGCTTATCAAATTCCCTTTAATTTAATAACTTAAACACATATTTCTTAAAATGACACTTTTCTATCCGACCGTAATTTAACCAATAATGCTATATATCGAAATTCTTATTCAAAATTTTAAACTAATGATTAAAAATGGAGATTTTTTGATATTTTTTCCTTGATGTTCCTAGCCCCAGTAATTGAACAATATTTTATGGGATATTACCTCAAACCAGAATTATTTGACACATTTTAGAGATTTTTTAGAATTTTTAGTACACTTTTATTCTTGCTACACATGTGAATTTAAGTCAAATAATGGGGATTTACTGAGCTTGTTTAAGATGTTATTTTAAAATAAAGTGTGATTTTGTTAATATGTATTCCTGTCTTTAAATTTTTAGAAAATTATTGAAATAAATTGATTCGACGATATTTTATATTTCCTTTACTTTAAATAATAATAAGAAAGTAAATTTACATTATTGCATCTATTATTTAAACAAAATGGATATAAAAAATTTTGTATAAAATTGAAAGTTACTGTTATACCACATACCAGTTCAGAAAGCAAAAATATTGTTTTAAATTGTAATATTTCTTCGATGTTGTTGATTATGGTACTGTATGCAAGAATTCCTATTTATCCAATTCTTATTTATCAAATATGGATAATTTTTTTACGAATGTTTTTAATGTTTTTAAATTTGATTTTTACATATTATACGTAAGTATAACATCATAAATAATTCGCTTTCAAATAATTATTGTTGTTGTTATCTTATGCCACTTGTCAATACAATTAAGGCAGAGAGGTGCTTTCCTCTTGTTTTACAGTGGCGGCATTTATGACAAAGAAATCAACTTTTGCCACACACATACGTCACTGCAGGGGGTACAGACAGGGGACATCCATCTATCCACAGATCGTTAATTTTGGTCCTGAACCACAATATAATCAATCTCCGATCTAGTACCCCTCCAGAGGTAATTATTTGTTACGGAAACTTAGAGGACCACGACAAATTTATCATAAGAAGACTTTAGCCGGTGTGGATCTAAGTAACGATCATTTGAACATGGGCCCAACGCCCTACCAAGCAGGTTAACCCGGTCATCAAATTCTTCTTTTTCCAAATAAACCGAAATAACTTTTGATCTTGTGATTGAAGGCCTTCACGTTCTAGAACTCAATCTTAATTGCTCTGAAAGGGGTAATCTCAAATAAGCTAATTAATAAGCGTAGTTGCGTAGATTTAAAGTTGCGATAGAAAGCACAAAAGCATACTTTAGCCATATAAACATATTTTTTCATACATCTTACTATGGATTCGGTTTCTGGACTCCAAAGTAAGAGGAGGGGGTATCCGCTGTCTGAAAAATATGGTTCCAATAGTTTGGTCTGAGGAGCGGTCCAAAGTTTGATTCTCTTAATGTTAATCATACTTTTTGCGAAATTTGCCATATCTATAGGGTTTTTTAAGAGAATTTAAAAGTCTTATATGGAATTATAAGACTCATTTTTCCAAAAAAAAGTCCACGTAAATTTTTTTTATAACTATATATTATATTTTTATTGTTTTATTTAATAATAGACGAAAAATTCAGAATCGTGAGGTATACAGATTTTAAAATCATTTTGATAGCGCAACTTTGTATGGTAAAATATAAAATTTGAACTAAATCTATCAAATAGTTTTCTGAGAAATCAAAATTTAAATGTATGAATTTCTTAAAATGCTAGTTTTTTTTTTTTTTTAAATTTCAGTTTCATAAAATACTAAGAGATATTGAACTTTTAAAAATTTGCTTTTTGCTAATTTTGGTTCTTTATTTATCATACACCTCATCGCTCTTACTTCACAAATGTCATTTACGCCTACAATTAGGGCGTAATTTCATCCTTATTTTACGTATTTATTAAATTCTATCATATCGCTCACTGTGAAAAATTCTGGATCTAATTACCTTAACAAGTATCGTAAAATCCATTTTTACTGTGACATAATACGGAACAGATGATTTGATATTCCAAAATTTCAAATCTTTTGTTCCGTATAATGTTACGGTAAAAGTATTATGTCACAGTAAGCAGTAATAATTGCCGTAAAATCTCTGAATCACTCAAATTAAATAAATGATGCTGTAAAATTTGCGGTATGGTATTTTGAGGCAAAAAAAATAGATTTTTGGTAAAAATTTATTTTATCGTAAAAATTAATTTTACAGTAAAAATTTATTTGACGGTCAGAATGGTATTTGAGGTCAAAATGGGTTTTACGTTAAAAATGGATTTAGGGGTAAAATGGATTTTTTGGATGATGCACCTAAAGTGCCGGTTCTTTATATCGCAATTTGATCCAGAATTTTTTAAGGAATTTACAGTAAAATGAAAATTTCGGATGATATTACTTTATACCGGTGCATTATACCGTAATTTGATCTAAAACTTTTACAGTGTTCATCAAATAATTTTTCTCAGCCTTTACTAAAATACATTTAAGCATCCTATTTATTAAACTCTAATCAATTGCCAACAAATAAATCAATGGATCTTTCATGCCCACATAATAGGATCAAAAACGGTAAAATAAACATAATACATTGTTTAATATTAAATTAAATCATTCATTTCAATAACTTCAGTTCCATATAGTGAAAGTATTCCACTGACGAGGGACGAAAGAGTAAACAATGTTCTAATAAATTTTTAGGGCGAACAAAAGACTCCAGTATCGAGACATTAAATATTCCAAAAATGCCTTTTGGTGCACAAACAAAGAGTAATCCATTGTAAATATAAGTTTCCATCACAAAACAAAATTTATTTGATATCTTTATTCTAAGCAGAACACAAACAAAATGTTTTCAGAAAATTACAAAATAGAATACGTTAGGCTTAGTGAGTCTCCAGTTCACTAAACCTTCTTTGAATCCTCATTTAAAATTCCTTTTTCAAAGATGATAATGTAAGTTAATTAGATTCAAGAGAGTAACATATCTCAGTTTCGCTTTTCAGCGCATACTTTTGAAATAGTTACTGTAGCAAAATTTAAAGAAAGTAAATAAGTTGGGTATTAATTATGAAGAAAAAAAAGTTTCATTTATTTTGCAAATATTAATTTAAAAGGAGTTAATTATGTACAGATAATTAAATATTGCTATTATGCATTGTTAAATTATATCTATCTGACATTTTTCATTTGCTGCAATATAAATTTACTTTGATTCTGAATACCATCTCGCATATTATATAATACTACGAATACATTATATATATATATATATATATATATATATATATATATATATATATATATATATATATATATATATATATATATATATATATATATATATATATATATATATATATATACTGTTAATTACCGAAATTGGTGGTTGTTGACTTCCGACGGTGAATGTTGACCATCACATAGTCAGTTTGACAAATGTCCGAAATATATACTAGGTCTAGTTAAGTGCCATAACCCAGTATACATTTGCCCGGTATGCTCTACATCAATGTTTTTTTAAGGTGAATTGTCAGTCCCCAGTACATGCTTAACCGTTGCTCTGAACACTAATGTTTCTCCTAATGTATCCTCAGCAGATATTAAAATATCGAATAAATATCGTAATATCATCAAATAAATTAATATCAAATTGGATGTAACAAACATTTCGGACATTCACTAAAGATATTCGTGATTGTTGACATTCATAGGCGAAAGTCGACATTCTCTTGAGTTCGATTATTCACGGCAACACACATACACTCTATTAATTACACACACACATTAGTAAAATAGTTTGGATCGACTGGGCAAAATTTTTACGTCTTTAGAGCACGAAAAATTATCATGTTTAATCTCGTTTTTATCAATTTACTAAAATCCAACATCTAAATGTGTTCAATGAAACATGCACATTTCAGACTTAAATAATTGTGATTCTTGGTGTAAAATACGTTGATTATATTATGTTTGTTATTGTAAGGAAACAAAACGTTTTATATATTAAATAGTGAGTCATTAATAATTAAGTATTTAATACAGTGTTTGTTTTTTTAATTGTTTTACAATAATCATAAAAAGAATGGACAATTACAGTCAAATTTTTTTTTAATTTCAGTGCATTCAGAATCCCTCAAAACTCCCAGAAAACATTTTATTACTTTTCTAAGAAGGCTATTTACTTAGTTATTTTCAATCAAAAAACGCTCACTTTCGTTTTCGCCTGAAACGGGGAGTCACGTGATTATTCACGAACTGACGTCACACGTGTCCATCTCCCGTTCACTTACAATAGCTGTGCTGTGAAAACCAATACGTTCTTGCTTTCGTTTAAATTTTCTAAGTAAATCCAACTATTTTAGATGGTCTAAAGCTGCCTGTATAAACAATTGCGCCTTAATATCGCTTAATAAAAATATGGATTTGATATAACGTATTTTTATAATGTTAAATTTCAGTGGTACCCACTGAAACATTGTTAATACTTGACGAAATTTTCTAGCTTGGAATATTTAAGATATTTTAGTTCAATAAAAAAAGTGCATGGTATTGCTTATAAATAATGCGTTATAAATACAAAATAACTTCGTTTATTCATTTTTTAACTATATTCTTAATTTTAATGTATACTTCAAGTTCATTTATTTATCATATATATATATATATATATATATATAAATACATATATATATATATATATATATATATATATATATATATATATATATATATATATATATATATATATATATATATATATATATATATATATATATATATATATATATATTCCTGCAGATTTTATTAACTTCACTTTAATTGCCTTAATCTATGTTATAAGAGTATTTGGAATCAAGCATATGCATTTATTTAGTTCTTTATTGCAGAAATAGGAATAAAATATTATAAATGCATATAAAAATAAATTTTCGAAATAGCAAAGTTTCTATTTACTCAAAGAATAAAAATATTGAGAAAAAATATCAACATTACTGTTTATTTTTTAATTATTTAATAAATAATAAAGAATGTGCATTAGAATTTCTTTCCATTTTGTATAAGTTAATTTTTTATTTTTGTTCTCTAGCTTTAGTGAAACAAAAACTTCCAGTTTAATGATATTCGCTGAAATTTTGTGGATAAATTAGTTAATTAGATATGGATAAATGAGAAACTAAGTGAAATTTTAAGTATAACTAGATTATGGTGATGATGATGGTCAGATATATTTCAATGGATTAGATTCTTGAAAGTGTTGATACGTTTTCGGCTATACCGTATGTATAACCTGAGATTTTTTTAAAACTACTTTATTAATTTTTTTCAATTAAAAATGTATAATGTATTAATTTTACTATTTTAGAATTCTTCATTGCAAGCACTGACAAATAGCTTGCAAAAATAAGGAGAGAAATGAACAATAACCATACTTTATTAATACTATATTACAGAAAGAGGAATTAAAATTTATAAATTTAAAAATAAAAATAATTTTGAACTGTAACAGAATTCCTATTTAAGCTAGGAATAATAAATATAAGCGTTAACGTGTATTTAAATATTTAATACATAGTGAAACAAAAAAAAAAGATGACATAAACTGCATTAGTAAATATTTACTTAAAAAGAAAATCCTTCAACTCTAGTAATAAATAAATAAATTAAAGACGCAACATTAAATTACATTATTTGAATTTTTGATCATTAGCACATAGATTGTATCGATGATGGACTAATGTTTTTCAATGGACTAGATTTATGAAAATACTGATTTGTTTTAATGCAATAACGAATTATAAAATCATCAATCCTATATCAAAAGGTATAAAATTTCTATCCAATCTGCGACTTATTTTAATTAAGTAATTAGGTTGTAATGAAGCATTATTTTAATTTAAAAGTAAGTGGAATAAAATAGTATTTTCTATGAACTTTAGCACCACTGATTTCAGCCGAAAAGAAATGTTGATTCGCTGTAAAGAGCTACATAATCATTTTTTCAGATATTTTAATAATAAATAACAACGTTTGATTTTAAAATCTTTCTTTCATTTTGCACACACTCTCAGAACCGTAAATTTAATTCACAAAATTTTTACTGATAATTTACAAAGTATGTTTATACGATATACGTGATATCAAAACTAAAAGAGCATTGAAATAGCCTTAGCGTATGGAGACGGCACGTTTCCCTTCGGCACATTTGACGTCATAACCAATCAGGGGTCGTTTTTGATTGCATCACTTACGGAGGCCTTTGGGGCAATTTAAATGTTTAATATTTAAATAAATTAACATTTGCCGACAAAAACAATCAGATTTTCGGTTTCTGGGGAGAATTTCCAATAAGTTAGGTTTGAAAATAAAAAAAAATTATGATATGCTGTAATTGTCCATTGTTATAGAATGGAAATGTTTCTTTTTTGTTGTAAAAAGTTTTTTGTATTAAAAATAAATACATTTTCTTAAATCCCATAGCCAGTAGTTGAAAAAAACAAAATACTTCAATATAGCCGGTGTAAGAGTGTAATAAAATACCATGCACTTTTACGTAAGCAAGACATTAAGCAGTTTAAACTAACATAAGATTCAGCAACATGTGTTGCAAGGAAAAACTTAAAAACACAATAATAATAATAACTTACAGCCGGATCACTCTTTGCTTATAAGCCAAAATATTTAAGATTCTGATTTGACATTGGGAGATAGAAATTATTGGGGAATAATATTTTTGACATGGAAAAAAAAAAGAGTTTGACATCGTTTCATTCGTTTTCTGAAAACAATTATAAATTTTTCATGAAGTTTGAAGAAAAATAATTATTATGCTTTTTCTCAATCAGAACAGTAACGTCAAAATGTTATAGGATTTTTAATAAATGGAGAACTGTTGTCAATCATTTCATTACTTTATCTTTGTTATATTTTCAGTTTACTATTAAAAATTCTTCAAATCAGATGTTTAACTACTGATGCTTACTGTACTGTTGTAATGTTTATTTATTCAATATAAAACTTAAGAGTTTAAGGACAATAAAAATATATTTATTCGTGTTTACTTATGCATACTTTAATTTTACACTGCATAATTTTAAAATTTTTATACAGTGTGAAAAATAAATAACGGACCACCCTGAATAACTTTTGATCTAATGATCATACCTTTACGTCCTGGAACTCAATCGTCCCACAGTGGACTGATCGTTAAGACACGGTTCCCAGCAGGTCACCGAAGTCAAGCATCACTAGCTGCGGTCAGTGTGCGGGTGGGGGACCACTTGTATCAGTCTGCGTAGGGACCGAGGGTGTGCGGTATTGGTCCTCGTTAAACTGTGCTACCGTAAATTGCCCGACTTCGCGCGCAGGTGGTCGGGCTACCAAAGCGGGGGTGCCATCCCCTCCACAGAGAATCAAAATTGTGATGGCATGTCTTCGGATCATCCTCCGGGATGTTTCCCAAACCGTCGCCAATAGCCCATTGTGCAGCTCTAGTGCGACGTAAATTCACAACAACAACAACCTAGAACTCAATCTTAACGGTTCCAGAGGTAACCTCATATATGCAGACGATATCTAAAGCTATGAACATACTTTTTATGATTAAACACAATTTTTTTTCAAGGATTTGAAATTCCGACCTCTAGTAAATATGGTCTCTATAGTCTGATCAGGAGAGTTGCCCAAGGCTTGAGCCCTTTAATATTAATTTAATTCTTTGCTTATTTAACCATGAACTCTTAAACTTTTTATTCGAATAGAAATTTTGTTTGCTCGCAGTTAGAAAATTTGAAAGTTCTAAGATAAATCCGTGGGAAATATAAAAATAAATACTTATAATATTATATTGCTTTATTTAACAATGGTCGAGGTTAGGTTAGGTTTACAATTTTTTACATTATCTTACACGATGTAAATTTATACAGCAAAATACGAAATCTGAGCGAAATTTGTTGAATAGTTCCTAAGAAATCAAATTTTAAAACTGTATCTCCTTTAAAATTTAATTTCTTAAGAGCTATTCAACCATTTTCGCTTGAATATTTTATTTTGCAATCTAAACTTACATTAAAAATTGCAATGTTTGCAGTGCAGGAAATTATTCTCCTTTCTCGACACTAAGTTATACAAAAACTTGTTTTTAACTAAATTATTTAAAAACTTGTTTTTATAGTGTGGAGCCGAGGAATGTCACTAAAATCATTTCTCCCGATAGTTTTAAATATTTAGTTTTTAAGTTATCTGCAGTTGGTTTAATAATTATCTACTTTAAAAGGAAACTATTTATCTTAAAGCTTCTTAACTAATAATGCTTATGTAATTACCAAAAGAGAATGTCAATCTTCATAAAAATTTCTTCATTGAGATGAAACTAGAATAATTGGTCCCATTGAGACTGATTATTAATAAAAAACATCTCATTAAATTTATCACAACTTTGTTTAAAAATTTAATTACGTTCTTACATAGTGATAATTAGTTTTAAATATATAATAGATAACTTGTTAAGTTTTATGATAAATTTAACAAATGTACATAGCTACTCTAATCATAGTTTAAGAGATTTGAAGACATGATAAATCAAAATAATTATTTAATTATTCACATCTTTAAAAATCATTTACGATTTGTTTTATAAGTTTTCTGCAAGTAATTTGTTAGTTTCTTAATTATTTTAAGACTCATCTTGAATAGAAATTATCTCTTTGATGATGAAGTACTTTAAAGAAAGAACTTGGTCCTTATGACATCGCATTATCTTGGTTTCAACGAAACATTTTGTGCTGAGTTGAGAAAGCTGATTTTAAAGATAAGAGGAGCCATTATTTCTAACATCTTAATCGTACAGTTGATTCTGTATAATGTAAGACACAGTGCGATAGTTTCTATCAAACGTCAAGATGCTTTCAAACGCTTATAGTTACTTAACAAAATTAAGACTTATGCTTGTATTTTAATTTTATTCCTCCTTCAAACAGTTTAAACTCAGTAGTTTCGAACATTAACAGGAAATTGAAAATCTTTTGTTTTTTATTGTGTTATTACTAAAATTTATTACAATCAAAATTATTTAAATTTGATTTTTTTTTCGGAAATGAATTGAAAATATATTCAAGTTCCAAAACCCTTCGAACAATGTTTTTTTAATAAAGAATCACATTTAAGATTATTAGTTAATTTCGAGTTCCTTTTAGCTCTTCTATTATTAAAGTGTCGATAAATTATATAACTTATTTTCACAGTTGAAGAATCTAATCTTGAGGACAACAGGAACTATTAAATTTCTTAATTTTATTATTGAAACCATCTGTAAAAAATTAATCTATAAAAAATGTTCTTTCTAAATAATATTTAAGTGCAGTTTTCACATAAAATTCTAAGCTGCACTTAAACTCAACTACTCATTGTTATAATATTTTAAACATGAGAATTAGTCTTAGTATGCAAAATAAAATTAACAAAAAATGCCAAAAACTGTCGTTTGAAACTATATTTAAGTGTTGTAGAAAATATTTGAAGTTCATTTTCTTTTATGAATTAAGGCGACTGCCCACGTTCGGTGAACTTTTTTTAAAAAAAATAAATTTTTAAAAACTTATATGCTTAGTTATATAAAATGGGATAAAAAATGACACAAATAAGAAAAATTAAAACAATATATTTTATAGTTTGTAAAATTTTGTTGAAATTAGGTCAAAAATTAGTGATTTTTAAGAGTTACGCTGGACACCCTCATCTCAGTTGTGCGTAATAAAATACAATTTCCTTTGGAATATATATTATTCTAACTCTTTTCTGTGTTCTGAACTAAAAGTTAATAAAAATTTTAAAAATTTGGTGAAATATGCCCAATTACGTAGAAAAACAGCAAAATTACGATATATTTTTTAAGTTTTTTTGATTTACATAGCTATAAAATAATCAAATATTACAATAGAATTTTAGTTCTAGTTCAGAACACAGATAATATTATTTATAACAGTGTTACAAAATTGAATCATAAAATTCATAATAGTTTTTGAGAAATAAGGTCCAGCGGGAATCGAAAAACGGAAAAATTCAGTTTTCCAGAAAACGCATTTTAAGATTTATTTGTACAGTAAAAGTAAATTACATTTATCATACAAACATTAAACTATCTAAAAAGATATACCAAACCTTCATATATTCTATACTTGTTTAAATTGGACTTTTCACTGAATATTCTTTTTTTCCAGATCCTTTTTTCAAGAAATTGAAAATCTCCGTACAAATGCTCGATTTACTATTAGTAAACATCTGTTTGTTTTCTGTCATTTTAGATTTAATTTCTTTAGAAATACAGGTGATAATTACACTGTATAGCTTGAGTTAGATATAAAAAACAGTAAAAGTGCAATTTCATATCAATACATAATTAAATATTTTAAAAATTTGAGTATGAAATTAGTACATTATATGTTTGTGTAATACACCATTACACAAAATTATAACCAATAAAACATATTTCTTTTATACTACATACTAATTTTACTCTATTTTGTGCTTTGAACTAAAAGTATAAAATTTATATAAAAAAATTTAAAATATATGCAATATTAAAGCTTAAAAACACAATATTTAAAATAACATTTTACGAAGATTTTTGAAAAAAGAAAGAAAAGATTTTTGAAGAAAATTAAAAATAACTAAAAAAATATCAAATTCTATCGAAAAAATTTCAAAATATAACTAGAATCTTGTTCAAGAACGGAATGCAAAGCCAGTGAATCAATCAGAAAACAAAATATGTAAACATCATAGCAGTTGCCATTCAAATCATATTTCTTTAAGAAAAATCATTAATAAATAATTGCCAGATGCATTTCAATACATTTATAATTATTATTAATATTATTTTATGGTTTTTTACTGAAAGGAAAACAAAAAACCAACGCATAACAGCTTTGTTTACATTAAACTCTGTCATTTTTTATTCACTTCCGGTTTTTCAGAATGTGACTTCCGGTTTTTCAGAATGTGACTTCCGGTTTTTAAATCAGCTATAACTTTACAAATAATTATCAGAAAATTAAAAGTAAAACATTTTTGGAATCTAGAAAGTTCATACTTTTTAAAAATGTATTAAACAGAAAAATCGATTTTTTGGACGAAATCACTCATTTCAAGGTAGGCAGTCGCCTTAGTACAACAGATAAAATAAATAAATTTATTTAATTCTAAGAAAATATTTTTAAAAAATACATTTTCAATTAACGTTTTACTCAAAAAAATCTTCCTTGCTTAAATTTGAATTTTTATAGAATTTAAATTTAATAATTTGTTACTTCAAAATGAGGAAATTAATATTTCAACAATAATATTTTGAGTTTTGTATTTATAATAAGTATAACACGTATACAATATCATTTCATATTTTTTTAATTGTACGTTCGATAGAGTTTTTTTTCCAGAAATCTCAGTTTATTTAAATAAAATTCTATATGTTAAGACATGTAGAAAAGTTAGTTTCATTGAAATAAGCAAAATAGATTCTTGCAAATTTTACATCAGGATTATAACATTACTTATAAAAATCAACAGGAACTTGTTTTATTAGAATATGCTGAAAATTTATTTGTTACTATTTTACTGAATTTGTATTTTTGATAAATAATTTGAATGATATTAGAAAAATTTCACTAATTGCTTTTTATTTTTTCTAAAAGAATTTATAGTCCAGTAGCATTCTAAGAATTGTAGTCACTTAACAGGATTAACATTTCTTTTTGAATTACTTAAACTCTCTATTTTGATAAAAAGTTGTAGGAGCTTTGGAATTAAGAACAGATGATACTCTTGAAATGATTCATACAAGTAATACGAAATAAAGCCTTCAATTCATGATTAAGTTTTGAAAATAGACGAATCATGAATAAGTTTTGAAATAGAGAAAAAAGTTCTGATAAAATTACCGTTCTGTATGGTAATAAAAAGTAACCATTAGGTAATAAAAACAAAAATATATGGTATTTAAAAAAATCGTTTGGTAATTTTTAGATTCATAATTTTTCAGGTTTTACGGAAAATTAATATTTTCAAAATTATACTTAGTATTATTATATACATAATAAAATGTACAAACTAAATTAAATTTAATAGAATGAGTAATTTTTATGCCATGTTCTAAAGTATCATGATTAAATTACTTAAGTTTACATCACTGATCAAATTTTAAGAAGGATTTTTAAACAATATTTTATTGTTAATTTTACCAAAATAATTACCAAAGCACTACTTACTGTAAAAATTGCAGAGGTTTTTGGTACTTCCAAAGATCCAGTAAATAGACAATACATTTTGTTAGTTTAGAACATATGTTTTTTCTCTGGGAAGTAATCTAACTATTTTATTATTTTTCAATCTAATAACTTTTAACAGCTTCAGTTTTAAATAATTATTGACTCCAAGCACTGAAATTACATAGAAAAGATAAATATATATACAGGGTGATTCGAAAAAGATGGGGAAAATTTTAGTAAGTGATAGTACACACCCAGACAAAAAAATTTTATCAAAGAATGCGTGGTCGAAAACAAAACCCAAAACCGCTAGAGGGCGTCAAAGTTTATGTTCTTATATGAGGCAAAAACACACAAAGAACGATGAAGTTAAGTTATAAAAGCAAATTTAATGGCATGTGATTACAATAAGTGTTCAAAACAGTGGCCGGCAGCGGCTATGCTGGTACAACGGCGAAGAAAAGATAGGCGACCTTTTCCTGCAGCGGCCGAAAGCTTGGCGACAAATAACGTAGCGCAGTAACTCGCAATAGGAATGGAGCTTTCTCGTTTGCATGAAAAAACTTTCCAAATGCGCCAGAACCTTTGCGTTTTGTTTTCGACCATGCATTCTTTGATAAAAATTGTTTGTCTGGGTGTGTACTATCACTTCCTAAAATTTTCCCCATCTTTTTAGAATATATATATATATATATATATATATATATATATATATATATATATATATATATATATATATATATATATATATATATTGATTTTTGAATTTTATTGCAATTTTACGGAATCAATTGCTTTGCGAATATGAATAAAGATAAAGAAAACGAGACTAAAACATGGTATCGGGAGAAGTTGAAATTTATATGTAAACATCTATGATTGAGCTGACTGGAATGTGTAGTGGTCAAGCAGCTAAAATCAGTAAGAAATGTCCGGGATTTGAATGCCGGAAAAAGCATGTATGTTATTTTATTATTTGTGCAATCTGTTTTAACTATGGGAGATCCGTTGACCAGCCTAATATGGTGTTCCTGAAAGAGTGGCCTACAAATCTGTCAAACTGATACCTAAATGACGAGTGTCGATCATGTGGGAATTGGAAAAATACATCTATGATAGACTTCAAAAATTATGTCACCAAAAAAGAATTAAAATCAGGTTTACAATCTCTGTTCACAAATTGCATTTCTGAGAATTCTCTGGAGCGAACAATTCTCTCTCATTCAGGGAGAGAACAACTTCTAAAATGAAATATTATCACAACTTTTTATTCCCTATTAACTTACAGAAAACGTAAAATTAAATTTATTTTCTATCATTCCTCTTAGGAGATTAATAAAAAGTTAATTTGATTGAATTTATTATTTTTTCTAACTGTTAAAAACTATTACGTTCTTTTTCAAACTATTTCTTATCGTCTTGAAGAATAAAGTATAGTCATTAGAAGTCAAGTGTTTTCATGTTTTATTTAAAAAAAAAACTCAACCAGATTTTACATTACATTTACTGCCTTTTTTCAAATTCAAATAAAATCATTTAAATTTTTTTATTTATAACAACACTGGAAGGTTGTTTAATTTAATTTTTGATGATTCATTTTTTTAATTAAATAAGTATCAATTCTTTAATTATGAAGTAAGTTGAAAATAGGGATTGACTACTTACCAAAACATTATTTTTTTAAGTCTTACAAAGAAAAAAATTCATAATGAATTGTATGAGTCTTTCAGAGTCATAAGTAAATACTTTGATTTTATTAATAAAATTTAAATAATAGAAAGTGTGAAAAAAATTATTAACAAAATCGCTTTATCTAGAATAACGTTTGTTTATTTTATCACAACGTAATTAACTAAATCATTTAATTGTTCGGTAAAAAAAATTATCATGTTTTTTTCCTTTTTTACAATACATATATTCGTAAATTATGCAAAAATCGTTTTCCCCATTTATTCAAAATATTTACTAGCATTCTAATTTTGCGTTTGTGTATATAGCATTTAACATTAGTATTCCTTATTTAATACTTTTTTAATATTTTGTATTATTCTTCTACCAGTGTTTGTAAAAACAATACTTAATTTATGAACTGTTATTTTAAGATCTATTTTATACATTTTTATCACATACGGCTTTAATTTTTAATGTTGAAAGATAATTTACTTATTCACAAGAAAAATTTATCATTTTATTTAATTTTTTAATGAAATATTCTTTTTAAAATTGGTCATTTAATTCTTAACTTTTACTAAACTGAATAATGACTGATAAATGATAATAATAAATGACTGAAACATTAATGAAATTTAATGATTGTTCTACTGATAAAATTCACTTTATATACCGGTGTTATTGCATAACATCTGAGTAGAAATTTTCTGATTGACAATTACACACCTCAAATAATATCTGCATCATACTGATTTTTTAACCAAATAAAAAAATGAGAAACTTCTAAAACAATTGAAAAATTATTTTTAAAAATATTTTTGAAGTAGAAAGCATTAAAATATGATCCCCATTATTGAAATTCAACTCCCAAATTTGATTAAAACGAAATTTTTTTAAATTTTTTTATTACTTTATATTAAACTTTGATATTATTCTGATACATTTAGTCATAAAATTTGCATTATATATCGATATCATTGCATTAAATATCAGTAGACATTTTCTGGTTGACAACTATACAGCCTAATTAATCTCAGTAGCATGCGGATTTTTTAAGTAAATAAAAAAATGTATTTGAAAAATTTCTAAAATGCTGAAAAGTTAACTTTACAATAATTTTTGAAATTATTGAAGAATTAGAAATTG
Organism: Parasteatoda tepidariorum; assembly: GCF_982258835.1. Classification (NCBI taxonomy): domain Eukaryota; kingdom Metazoa; phylum Arthropoda; class Arachnida; order Araneae; family Theridiidae; genus Parasteatoda; species Parasteatoda tepidariorum. The sequence goes on from NC_141764.1 coordinate 67,249,875, forward strand.
TTAAAACAGTGCTCCATATTAATTAAACTCGCAATTTTTTTTTCATATTTTTATTAAATTTTAATTTTAATGTGGGGTTAGCTAAAAAAATTAGCATGAAAAGTTACATAAACGTCATATCATTATTCTCTGGAAATTTGTATTTCTGAAAAACGTGGAACTGTTAAGTAAAATGTTAAACTCTGCTAATTATTGTTAACATTATAAAATTTTATGTGTATAAAAATTTTCTTAATATCGTAAAAAAAAAAAAAAAATTCTGATATAGTAAAATGCTTCCATCATTAAATGTCTAGGATCACAAAATGACAAACATTATTTATTTATTACTATTACTGTCGAAGAAATAGATACGTCTGTCTATTTATAATGAAGTATTATTGGTCTTGTTACTTTAACAATTAAATGCAATCATTTTTCAATTTTTAATCAAACAGTAAAACATTTTCGGTACATCGTTCCGGAAACCGATAGAATCATTAATAAGTTCTAGAAAATTGAGATATCTAAAATGATCAAATCAATAGCAGATAATGATCTCAGTATTTTCTTACCGCAAATCATTATTTCTGCAATATATTTTACTGTACCAAGCAATAGAAGACAGATAAGAAAAACAAGTTTAAAAAAAATCAGCCTACTAAATGTTTCAGTTCATGAAGTAGAAATGACAAATGGTTACCACAGTTACCATCATAAAACAAAGAAAAACATTCCTGAAAGCTTGTTGAGATTTTGTAGGTAAATGCTTTGTTTTTTCTGCACAAGCAAACATTGTTACATTGTTTTTTAATGTTTTTGAAATATTTTTCAAGCAAAATTTCTTGGTGTCATAAAAGTCAACATAATAAAGCATGTTTTGTCCAATGGAATTTTGGCTCATTAATAAAAAGCTGCTGCTTACAGAAACTACGTTAAATGAACATTTTAAATATATTTTTTAACTTAATTTAATGCGTAAGAATATTTTATTGGAATCTCAATACGTATTAAAAAACGGAAGATTATATTTGAACAATAAAACTAAATAAGTCCAAATCTGAATTTTTGCGACTTGTTTACATTTTTATTCAATCCCTCTATTCAAATTACCACCCTAAGTCCAATGTCAAATGCATGTTAGAACTCCAGTTAAAATGATAGTTAGCAGTTGAGTAGTGTTGTCATATTGTTTTGAGCTTTTGAATTTCGATTTGAATCTCAATATATTATGATACTATATATAAATTTATATAAGCACGATTAATAATAATAAAATAGAAAAACTTTTTATGGGAAACGTAGTCTACATCAAAAAACATCCATTACGATAAATGCGATATTTCTAAATAAAATTTATCTATCTATCTATATATATATATTTGACATACCCTTACTTGTGACATACTTGTTTAATAATTCAAATTAAAAATGTCACTCATTTTATACCACTTATAACTTAAAAGCATATTATTTTATATAAATAAAATATTAAAAAAAATATTTAAAAAAATATTTATAAAGTTTATTTATGAAATTATTTTCTATAAAAATATCTAAAAACAAATTAATTTTATTAAAATATTTCAAATTATAAAAGTAATTATGGAATTTAATTACAAAATATTTTAATGATAATAAATAGAATAATTCAAATAAATTTTGAATTTTAAACGAAAATATAAAAATTCTCAAAGTTTTTTCAAAATTTTTATTTATCCGACCTTTCACCAAACCTTACAACTTTGAAATGTTAAACAAATTGAAATAGTAAAACGAACTATAAAATTTTCTATCAATTTAATGTATGCACTACGATGTTCTAAACACGATTATAAAACATGACTTTACAATGTAATCCCAGAGAGTCATATAATTATGTAATTCCAGAACATAGACACCATTTGTCAAGCTAATTATATTACCTAACAGCGTTAGGATGTGCTTTAATATGATTCGCGTCATAGGACGCTGTTATCTTCCTACATACTAAAATCATAACGGAAAACGACACAGTGTATAATCAATTAAGTCTATTTATATGACTAAAAGCTAATAAGCTGTCATCCATATTGATATAACGAATAAAGAAGAGTGAATTAGATTGACCATATTCAACTTACATAGCCCATGGCAATGGCGCAGGAAATTAAAGTTACTATTGAGCTATAGACTTAGAGCAAATCAATATGATAACCTTAGCGAGGCAACTAATTAATTCTAACGTCCACCTGAACATATGAGTTGAGGAAGGGGGGAATGAAGGTTTACTGGACAATGGGAAACTAATTATTCATTTCCAATAGCTCCCGTGAGCGCATTATTGGACTACATATTATGATATGCAACCGAAAAGGAAAATGGCGCAGCCTGTATTGTTCAGCTGGTTGTCCTACACTTCTGTGTGACATTACTTGTCGTCCCAAATGGCTTGGAGGACAAAATGTAACGACGTTCGTTATGTCACTTCGTAAAGTTTTGATGAACAACAATTTACTTAACGCTTTTACAAGCTTGGGTACAAACTTGAAGTTTACTCATTTAAATAATGAGGAAGATAAATTGAGAAACTTTGGAATGAAATTTACTCAGTTCGGCTCCAATGCGTGGAAGTTGAATCAAAGTTATACTTTGGGAAACTTAAGGTATCTGATTAGTGCAAAAACATGGTTTTGGGGCTAAATTTTAAAAATTGAGCTTATAATAAATTTCGAATCCTTGTGCTTTTAGCTTTCTAAAAATGGTTTACTTTTGTTTGCGCTTCCGATTATTAAAAAGCTATGGCAGTTTTTGTGCAACGTAATAAAAGTGACTAATGATTTTAAAGTTTTAAATGCGTTTATGTCAAACTCAGATTTTTTCGCACTTTACACCTTAAACAGGATATCTCAAATTGTTTTTAAAGCGATTGTCTGAAATTTTTCATGAGTGTTTCTGATTATAGCACATGGGTGCTGCTGTCACACACTAAGAGAAAAAAGTAGAATATATGTTTTTTTTCGCAAAGAAATGGTTTGGATTTTTTAAAACTTTGCTTTTTTAACTACATTGATCCCTAACTCTGTACCATATGCACTAGCTTTTAAGATAATTGTTCAAAACATAGTTGATAACCTTCTAAAAAATATCCTAAAAAGCTTTTTCGCTTTTGGTGTTAGAATTTTTTTTACTATGTTTAACGAATATACAAAAAAGTACCTTATTTCTGAAGTGGCCATTTAAAATTAATAATGATAATAATATTTTGCTTGTGCTATAAGTTTTTACACATAATAAAACGAAACTAGTTTCCTTTTTAATTTTATAATAATATTAAAGAAAAAGTTGTCGAAACTAGTCGGATAACTTAACGTCGACAATATGTGTTGACATTTCCTTAGCATTTGAGATTAAGTTAGCGCAAATGTTCATGGTAAATAAAACTTGCTTGATAAAACTTAAATTTGGAATTTAACTATCATTATTTTGTAAATACTATAAAAATTATCAAAATATACTTTACACCATATATCGATTTAAGTTTTTAAATAGTTTTATTTTTTTTATACAAAATGCATTGCAAATTGAAACAAACAAAAGCATCCCCCAGCTCCTTAAGCTTGAAATAGATTTTGTTCCAAAATTTTATTAAATACAATTTCATCTATAGAGAGTATTACGAAAAAATAAAAAGATTACACTCATTTTAAAGATTCTAAAAATAATTCTTCTTCACCAGTTATAAATTTGCAGTAGTTTCTGCACTGACATAACAATTGTTTGTTGTGTTCTTTAGAATTATCTTGAATTGGCATGTTTCTCTCTTTAACTGTCACGTAACTTTTTATTATTTCCATAATTCTACCCTAACTAGGTTTATAGTATTCTAACTAAGAAAATTGCTTCTTAAACCGTATTATTAAATCAGTGATTTTTAAAAGAAGCTCCTCTTAAGAACTATTTTTATTGAATCAAATGCAAAATGAAATCTTGCTGTCAAACAAATCATGTGAATTTCATTAAAATCAACAAATCAACAATTCAACAAATCATGTCAAACAATTTGAATTTGAACAAGTAATTTATTTTAAGATAATCTGAATAGTTGAAAGTTTCCAATTCAAAAAATGTTTTATGCAGCCAAAAGAAAAGAAAAGAAGAAGGATTTCGCTCTTTGTTAGATCTTATTCTGTATTGGTGTTATCCCAGTGTTAGTCCAAATGTTCGCTCCCCTTCCTCTCCAAACTTCATAGGATTTCTGATTCAGTATTCAGTTTTGTGAATTAAAAATATTTAGTTAGGATGTCTAATTATTGAGATTCTCGCCTATGAATGAGAAGATCTAAAGATATTGATTTCACCGAAAGAAATACCACTCAATATTCGCTTATGCATAATTTCCATCTGTTATCCTGACTCAGATATCATGGGGATCATTAATAATATTTTAGGAATGATATATATTTTATTATTTTCATTTCAAACAAAGTCAAATTTCAATTTTCGAAAGTTTTAATATTGAAGAATTCATAAAGTGAGCGAATTTTCTCTAATTGCTCTATATTTACCTCAATAGGTATTTTTATGAGTAATAATAGAATTTTTTTTGGCTGTTAAAGGAATATAAAATTTAAATCAGTTCAAAGTTTAAAATATTTAGCTTAAACTAAATCCCTTACGAAAAATCCAGCAATTGTCGTAGAGTAGTTTCAAGATTAATAAGCAATATAATCTTTCGCGGGTTAGAATCAATGATTTGTTGAACATAACACACATTTGCAACACCACCATGACTTCACGATAGTTCAGACACTTTTCTCAGAAATACGATGGCTTTTGGAAAAATTTAGATGACATACAATTTCAACAAAAATAAAAATAAACAAAAAAATACATAAAATAATTTGAAATTCAACTCTTCAAAACCTGTAGAAGAAGTTGTGCTTGATATTCAGACCTGTTACCTCATCAAAATGAAATAATTTAAACTAATTACATCTCAATTCAAGTAGCACATTGCTTAGGACTAGATGTTTTTTCTAGATACTTTATCTTCTAGATGTTAAGGGTCAATCAGAATCAGAAGTATTCATAAAAGCTGTTTTGGTTGTTTAAAAAGTATGAATAGAATTGAAATCTATATAAAGTTTAAAATACTTATTTTAAAAAACTTCCTTTCAAAAAAAAACGGAAGTCGTAAAATAGTTTTAATAAGCAATATGACCTATAAGTGGGGTTGAACCTGCGGCGGATGGAAAGAACATTTGCTCTCTCACTGCGCAACCGGGATTTCGCGATAGTGTAATCTTTTTTATATAATTTAAGAGCCATTCAAGTTGAATCAAAACATAATTTAATAAACATTTTCTAAATCTGCGTATCAAAATCGATAATAAAAAAAAATTATTCATGGTATTCACCCCAGTTAACATACCAAAATGAAATAATTTCAATGAATTATAACTCGATTCGTGTAGAATATTATTTAAGACTAGATTTGTTCAAAAGGGGGGATGAAAATGAAAAGAAATGGCATCAGAAGAATAATTTTATAGCTAAACGATAAAAATAATATGTTATAGATGCTTTTTCAAATAGAGATGCTTGATTTTTAGTAAAATTATTGGAATTTGATTGGATTATTGGGAATTGATAAATTATGATACATGAATTCTATTTTAAACTGATTTTTCTTAAAAAGTCATTTGATGAATACAAATAAATATAAAAAAAATAAAAATAACTTAATTTGCCTTTTATATTTATCTGTAAAATTGAATGAGTTAAACTTTTTCAAACAATGTATCGATATTGTTTTTTAAAAATAACTGAGAGGAATATAAATAAATAAAAGAAAACTAATTTGATATTTTTACTTATCTCTAATGTTGAATTAGTAGAATCGTATTGTTGTAATATATATATTCATATATTTTGCAAAAATGTTGTGAAGGATATAAAAATTAAAAAACCTACTTTGATATTTTTATCTATTTCCGCAGTTGAATGGGTAAAAACTTTTTTCCAAGCAATGCATTCATATTGCTTTTAGTTATTAATAATAAAAGAAAAAATGCTTGTGAAAAGCGACAAAAATAACGGCATGTAGCTTAACTGTTTATTCGAATCGTTAAACAATGCTCAGTGGCGCTTGAAAGTCCTTGATGGACAAGAATCCAATAAATATTGTCATACTTCCTACTATGACATCATACTCTTTAGCTGATCCATGTGTACTTATAAGGATATTGCGATATTTTGCCAATGTTATTATTTAACGTAGATTATTAATATTGCCTGAAAGTGTTATTACTTTCGCTATCTCTGTTTTACCGGTTAAAAGGAAACATTAAAGGTAAAGTCGTCATATCATCAATCTTTTTTTAAGCTCATGAAATTAGTTGCTGTTGCTACTAATTCCACTTGCCAATATCGACAAACCCTACTATGGATATCCAAGTGAATTTTATAAGACAGAGGGAGCGTTTATTGATTTTCAGTGACGCTGATACAACTTCAGCCTCACAAACGTAACAGCCCATGACACAGGAAGGAACCAATCATACTCCATTTATTAATCTACAGATCGTAATTTTAACCGTAACCAGAGAACGATCAAACTCCAACTCAATATCCCTAGAAATATTGATTTGTTATGGGAACTTGGAGGACTTTGTGACCCCGACAGATTTAACCTGGTTCGATCAGCATTTAATACAAAGGGAATTTTTCAGCTTAGGATATTATAAGTCACACTCTCACGAACTCAAGCCTAACGTCCTACCAACCAGTCTAACGTGGTCCATGACATTAGTGTTTCTACATCGTTTCTGACAAAGCAAAATAGGCTAACTTTTTTAAAAAATATTTTTTTTTTCAAAGTTTGCACGTTATTGCTGTATCAAGCTGATTACAGAGCATCTTCATAACATATTCTCGGAAAAGCTAACTCATTTGACGAATTGGCAATTTTTGAGCGGTTTATTATTATATTTGATAGTAAAATCATTGTAAAATCATTGCCCGTAAGAAATGAACGGCTTATTTTTACAATTTTTTTTCCTAATTAAATCTCATGTAGACAAACTTACTTTTCTAAACGTACATGCTTACGTTTTCTTAAATTTTAAAGTTTGTAATGATTTCAATAAGTTGTTTTTCCGTACTTTCGCAATTATGTTACACCTCAACCAGTTGCACACCTAATCAGCTAACTTATTTCTTGATTAACTTTTATTCTTTATCAAGTTTCTAAAACATATACACCAAGATTAAAACATAGAAATTTTCTTAAGAATAACTCAAAGCTAAAAACAACTCTCGAAGTTTAAGAGTCAACATTACAAATAGAATTGTAAGGTTGATTTTAATCTCAGCAACAATCTTCATCAGAATGCCCAACACGGTTATAATAAGCAAATGAATGATGCTAGCTTGAAACATTCTTTAACTTAACTATGCTGGCTTACGTGCTATGAGATGCGCATTAAGCTTGAATAAACAACTATTTTATATTGAAATTGAATCTGCCTTTACTGTACTAGGCTAGAAAACCTTCTGAAATCAAGGATGAATCATTATTTGCAAATTAAAAGTGGAAAGTGGTCTCACACGAAGGATAAATTCAAATTCTCAAGGTTTATTTTAGATTTTATGATCAGCACTGAAACAAGTTTCGATTGCGCAGAATTTTATTTACTTTCTTCAACACTTTAGAAGAGAAGGTTGGCTTTTTAACACAAACAAAATGTCGCCGTTTAGGGCCTGGTCAAAGCTAGAAGGAAAAAGATGTAAAAACAAGGCTTAAAGTACTTGTAAATAAAGGCTGAAAATGAGGTTTTTTTTCTTCTCTTTTTGCAAAGTTTTTTTTACTCTTTAATTCAATCTTTAAGGGAACAAGTTTTGTATTAAAATACTTCGACAGAGTTTAATAAAGGGATTAATTAGTCAATTTTTTTATACCAACGAAATAAAAAGCAAAATACAAAGTAGGTTATAAGTTTGCCTGCTATCTGGGATAGTATCTTTTCAACAAGCAAAATAATTCACTTCTATTAAATTTCGTACAATTATCGCATGCTTTCATACTTTGTCATCATTAAAATTCCCAAAGCCATCTCTGTAGAATGGAGTTATTCTTTTTTTTATTATTTCTCTCATCGTGCTGCATCAATCTAATCAGAATGGCATGGACCTCATCTTGGTTGACTGTAAAGGCGTGACAAATCGACCGCAGTACTTCCAGAAAGTGAAACCTAATGACAAAACTAATGAAAAGCAACGAATTTCTACCCTATGTTGCCAAGCTTGGCGTGGACGGGAGGAGGAGCATCATGCCAAGCTGCTGTTGCGGTTTGCCATCTAATGCATTCGCCACGTCATGTGGTCGTTAGAGACAGATGCAAGGGACATCAATACCTAGTCCCTGTAGAGACAGTCCCCCTTTTCTACCTTGATTGGGCGAGCACTTGTTCTCCAATTATGCGCTATGCACTCGCTGAGATGGATCAAGGGGGAGCACTAAGCACTGATTTTGTCGCGTAGGTGATTATCAGGTGGAAAATTGATTGCGGATGATTTAATGGCACGGCGTTAAGTTCTGTTGAATGTCTATAATGAGCCAAAGAGAGAAATGGTGTGATTGGAATGAAAATTTCGGATTGTAATTGCTCTTGGAGAATATTAGGATTATCAATTCCTCCTTCCGATTCTTGCCGCTTCAATTAACTTTGGCTAGTTCGAAAGAGAGAATTGTTTATTGAGGAAGATCGGACTCTAAATTAAGAAGTTCTATACCGGCAAATTCATTCTTTTCTTTTACCATTTATATATGTATGTAGAAAATTTGTCAAAATGCAATCAAGAGTTGAAGGAAAAGAAAAGTTGAAAGGAAAAGAATTATTAGCCTCTTTTATTTTATTTTATTTTATTTATTTTGAAGACAGTTTTTATTGACCATTTTTAAACAATGAATAAAAATTTTTTTTTATATTACTCATTTGTGTAAATTATTTATTAATAACTTAATAATGGGGTAGGGGAATAGAAAGTCTTAACTTAAAATGTCTTATTTGATGGTCAGCAATTTCCACTTCCTATCACTAACTAAGATTTAATTTGCGACTTTTTTTTATCATATTATTTTTTTCAAATAAGTACAGATATACCACAGAAATATATCATACATCATTGGACATTAAAAGTAATAGGCTCATATTAAAGAAAAATTCTTCTTGATTCAAAATATTATTTTAGTTTTGAATGAAAAGTAAATTCATTTTGAAAATGAATTATATTGAACACTTAATTTTCATGATTATTAAGGAATCACAGCTGAGATTATAAGATTATAAATATACGTTGAGATTACAAAGCTAATTGTTAAAATAGACTTTTTTATTCCTTATGTGAAATTTAAGACATTAGTTGAGTTTATTCTAAAATAAAGCACTTTACTCTTTCAACTTGTATTTGCCCAATAATTCGTGTGCATTCCATTTGTTTTTGCTTTTTTAAGAAGAAGTAAAAGTGATATTAAATTTCTATTTGAAAGTTTAGTGTAAAAAGTAGTGCTTACAGTGAAAAATAATGTTTCATAGCAAGATGAATAATTTTGCAAATTAATATTACTTTTATTTTAATTAGAGCAACTATAATGATTTCTAAACAATCATCTCATTGACGTGTTAATATTTCATTGATATGTTAACATTTCATTGATATTTCATCATTGATATGTTAATTTTTTTTTCTTAGCTGCCTAGACAAATTTTAACTTCATGTCTCCATTAATTTGCTTTTTAAGAAGTTTTTATACGAGGGATATATTAGGAACTGGAAAATGTAAGAACTTTGAACAATGAGAACCAATACCTGTACTATAATGCCGTTTTATGATTTTTCAAACATGTTTTTAATCTAAATATTTTTTGTTATAAACTCAAATTCCATTTATCTAATAATTTTGTGTTTTTTTTTCAGGTAAGAAAAACATTTATTGAGTAGAAATTTATTTGAAAGAGAAGCTGGTATGAAGGTAATTACTTATAAGCATGTTTAATTATAAAGATTTTTGTTTGTGAAAATACTCGCTGCTGTAATGCCAATTTTTAAATACAATAATTTTGAATTATTTAAAATATCAGCAAGATGATAGTTCAGAGAAAAATTTTAATGCTGTATACAAAATGAGGTTCAGTTTATTAATTTTATTGCACATTGCATGCTTTTTGATTTACTTGTTGCAATTTTACTTTATGCAACATGTGTGGATAAATAATCATAAACTACTTACTACTCCCAAGTAAAAATCGCAAGTGCTTCAAAAGTATGTAATAATCATCCAAATAATTTATATGATCGGTCTTTTTTCCAGGATTGATATCTTGAAAAGAATATATACATTCAAACTCCAGTAAAAAATTTTTCATTTAAAAAAAGCTTGTAACGAATGCCAAATAATGTACCATCATACGTAAACATTTAAAAAAAAACGAACAGTAGTAAAATACATTTCTTACGTAAATAACTCTTTATGCAGTCTAGTTATCAGAACTTAGAATTAAACGGTAATATTTTTGTCGATTCAGCAACGATGCCTTGACCAGTATTTCATTGTTTTTTTTAATCACTTCGTGACGAATCCTTCCTCAACTCGAAACCTCATTGTGGGAGATTGTGAACAAGAATGACAAAACTAATACGAAATCTAGACGATCGAAAATAAAGTGACGAAACAAGTAGACTAAACTGCACGGCAGTCATGAAGCGTTCCTCGCACCGCTAGGTGGGTTCGAATCCCGCTTCGGGCCTCTATGTTCTATCTGTCCTTCTTGTTTTGTTCGAGAGCTTTGATCGACCTATATATTTCCTACAATAGAGCGATTATTAGAAAAGTTAGATGCATAAACTTCTTCCATAAATAAAGTTTTTCCTTAAAGTTAGATACATAAGTAATGCATAAAGCTTTTTAAAATTTTTTTTGAAAAATACAGAATGGCAAAATAATATTTCTTCGATTTCGATTAAATTAATTTCCCTTGAAAAAGTGATTATAGTTATTATTTCGTCATTTTGAAGAAAGTTTTTTCTCAAAGCATATACAAAGAAACGGTTTCGTCAAAAACAAGGAAAGTTTCGTGATATTTGCAGATCTATTTCACAGAGTAGAAATTCGTTATTCAGTTGCATAACTTTCAAAGTTATCTATTGCATTTGAATTAAACATACTCCAATTTACATTATTTATTTTAATGATACAAAAAACCAAATTCTTCCCGGCTACTAAAACTAAAGAAAAACAAACATTTGAAATATTTTATTTTAGAATGGTAAAAGATAAATTATTTTGAGCAAAAAATACAAGCTATAAATATTAAATTTATTTAAAAAATAAGGGAAACTAAACCAGTAACATATACTTTTTCAGTAAATAATTTGATAAAAATATTTCGATATGATTTAAACCATTTTCTATCATCTTCCATAAATTTAAATCACAATAATTTTCAAAAAATGACAAACATATAATAATAGCATTTCAAAAAGACATTTTTGGACATAAATTACAATGACGAAAGTTGAAATGTAAATTGCAGTCTCAGCTTTTTTCCATGCTAATAATAAATATTATCTTCCAATTTTTCCAACTGTACTCGTGACGAAGAGCAATATACAAACTCGTTTCATGAAAAAAAAAGTAATTTCTCATCCAAGGAAGCAGACGATCTTTTTCCTTCAACCAGTCACTTTCGCCGACAGCTTCAAACGGCCTAACTCAGCATGTCGTTAAACTTAGATTAAGGATTCGATTTTTCCTTTTAAGTTCTTCCAACAATCGGAAACTTTCTTGTTGTAGAGTGAAATGTTCTGGGTTTTGCCATGAGGAATTGTTCTATCCAATAGAAGAAAGGAGTAATCAAGATAAAATTTCTTATTATATTCTTTTTTCAGCTGACAACAGATCGAAGACATGTATTGTAAAATTGGTAAAATAGAAATAAAAGAAGAAAAAAAAAGAATTTATCGCTCCAAAGGGACGAATTTTCGCTTCAATGCTCCTAATATATGTGTTTAATACTTTTAAGTTATAGAATGCTTTAAATTACAAAATGTTCCTAAACGAAAATGATTTATAGAATTTTAAGTTTTTCCAACAAAGGATAAATATACTTGGAGAATCATGTAAATATAACAGTCAAAATGGGAAAAAATGTGGCTTTTACAATAACACAATTACACAATAACACAATCAAACGTTAAAGCGTTAAAAAGCTATCCATGGTAACTCAGGGGATAAAGAGTTCGAACCCCAATGAGGTGCATCAGATACGAATCCTAGCTGTGGCTGATTGATACGAATTTTGCTCTCGATTCTCGCTAACCACAGTGTTGACGTAAAATATGCTCATTGGATGGCATATCAAAAGTTATAACCAATTTGCAATCACGATAGCCGTAAGAAGTTTTCGTCATTTTCCTCTCCGAAGCGCAAATGCCAATGAGTTTCATCTAAAAAACCTCCACGAAGACTAGATTGTCCTGATGTTGATACTTGAACTCCCTTGCCTTCAGGGTTGAATATAAAATTACAAGGCTAAGGATTTGAATATTGATAATCGTAAACTCAGAAATAGGTCGGCTACTCAGAACCGATTATAAACAAAAATAAAACGTTGCAAAGTATTAAGTATGCAAAAGTTCCTAAATTTGCCATACTTCATTACTTATTCTTAAATAATAATAATTAATTGGTTGCATATTTGTTTCTTAATGAAAACTCATATTGACTTCCTCCGAAAAAATATATATTGTTGCCTATTCCAAAAAATCCAGTTGTTCTCAAGAATGTATTAAAATATTTAAAGCTTAGAAACCTCTGTTAAATATTATTTCAAAGTTTAAATTAAATAAACGTCGATGTTTTATTTTAAACTCGTCCACCAATGGGAAAAGTTATTGTAATAAAGAAAAATGCTTTGAATTTTACCTTGAGGAATTGTATTACACAGTAGGAAAACGGAGTAATCAAAATAAAATTTCTTTCTGAATTTTTCTTTAGCTGACACTAAATTTGATCTCAGGGAAGGCCTTTGTTTTAAAATTGGTGAAATAAAAGAAAAGAGAATTTATAGCTAAAAAGGGAAAAGTGTTGATTCAGAGCTACTTTTATATGTGTTTAATGCATTTATGTTAGAATTTTTTGCAAATTATAATATTTTTATCCAGCAAAATTAACTAATTGAATTTAATATTTTTCCATCAATGGATGTATATACTTAGATCTTAATGTACACTGTAAAACATGCATTGAAGCAATTACAATCTTAATAAGAATACAATATCCAGGCAATATGTTAAAAAATTAACCCAAATCATTAGAATTTTTCTTTAAAAATGCAGCATAATTTTCCAGAAATTTAAAATCATATGGAACTAACTCATTATTAATATATGGAATTGATAAATTAGATACATGGTAGTTTGTATCGAAAATAAATATGGTTACCATTGCTGTTGAATGTTAATTTATATGGATTACTTTCGAAAAAGTGCTTGCTTTTATTATCTTGAAAAAATCCAGTACCCTTATAAAGTGAGTTGGCTTACCAGCAGCGCAAAAGTTAAACTACTTCCCACTTGGAACTGTGGATCAGGAGTTCGATTCTGGCAGCCTACTAAACAGTTAACGTGTATAAACAGTAAGGTTCACGTTAAATCTATCGCTGTTGTGGAGTGGATATTCGAGATGTGGATACCAGCTCAAGGGCTTTCCATGTCGTTTGATCGTAACTAAATTTATATGTTAGTCCTGTCATGTCTGTTTACAGACAGAACCCTCATAATGAGGCTAAGTGCTTGGCCACAGTCAGGTGATGTGTTATTATTGAAAAATACCATCTGCTTCATTTAATTTATTAATATGAATGTAAACAATAGGAATGAAATGCCACCAAATTTATTGTAAAGAGTTTCGAGTTGCAAAAAAAAAGTATTTGATTGCTTTTGTTAAGTTACAAAATTTTAAAAAAAGGCTTTAAAGAGGAAAAAAAGTTTTGTGATCTGAAGGAAGAATGTTAAAATGCAAATACAATTACAATATTTTCATCAATATGTAATTACTTGATAAAAACTTCTTCATTTATTTTGCATGTTTTGGCTAATTAAATTAGTTTTCAATATTGAAATTCATTCAGATGCTGTTTGCATTTCAAAATAAAATATTACCTCTTTACTTAGGATATACTTCAAGCTAACTAAACGGAAAGATTTTTATCTCAAAAACTAATGAGTGCAATTAATTTTGAACAAAGGCGCTCATTTATAACATCTTCTGATTAAGGAAAGATATCATTGATCAAAACAAAAGCTTGAAACCTTTGTTGAGTGATGTTCAGTCAATAAAGCAAATAACATTCTCCAAAAATAAAATATCTCAAATAAACGCTGTTATTCTCGATGATTAATCAATTTTATCTCGAGTTGACGCTTTGATCATTTCATGCCATTTCATTCGCATTAACTTCCGGTGAAGTCATTTCCGTAAATGCTTTGCTTTTATCGGCTATTGGAGCTTTTACCATATTGTATGTTTAATTCTCCGCTTTTGCTTGATAATTTCACTTCTTTTAGTGGCAAGTTTGGTAGCAATCTCTCCCTTCTTTTTTAATTTCAGTGTTAGATGAAATGCAAATCTTGTTAGTAAGATAAATACCGTGATTCAATAACACCGGATGGTTTAGCCAATAAAACTGTGATTAACACGGTTTTATGCGTTGTTCTCTTTTTTTCCCCATTTAATTTATTTTTCAGAAAGAAGAAAACTCGCATTTATAGGAACAGATTTTCTTTTTTGTCTTTATTATCGTTTATGTAGCGGTTAAAGAATTACCATATATAATTATGGTCATTTTTATTACTTTTTGGAAGAGAATCATTGGTCTTCATTTATTTCGTTTGCAAAAGTTAGGCAGAGAATCATGTTTTCCAAAAATAATAGCAAGAAGAATAAGAATAATAAATAAGCCAGAAATAAATTTGAATGTGCATGTAATTCATGAAGAAAAATTTTGTATGTAATTCATGATGCAAAATTTGTATGTAGTTCATGAATCAAAGCATTTTCATGCCATTTCATTCGCATTAACTTCCGGTGAAGTCATTTCAGTGAATACTTTGCTTTCATCGGCTATTGGAGCTCTTACCGTATTGTATATTTAATTCCCCGTGTTTGCTTGTAATTTTTACTTCGTTAGTGGCAAGTATGGTAAGAAGAATAAGAAGAATAAATAAATCAGAAATAAGTTTGAATTGTGTAAGTAATTCATGAAGTGTAAAATTTTGCAGGTTTGTATGTAATTCATGAAGCAAAATTTGCAAATTCATGATGCATGTAATTCATGATGCAAAATTTGTATGTAATTCATGAAGCAAAGCATCTTCAAGCCATTTCATTCGCATTAATTTTCAGTGAAGCCGTTTCCGTGAATGTTTTACTTTTATCGGCTATTGGAACTCTTACCATATTGTATGTTTAATTCTCCGCATTTGCTTACTATTTTTACTTTCAGTGGCAAGTATGGTAAAAATTTCTCCCTTTTTTTAAATTCCAGTTTTAGATGAAATTCACAACGTTTTAGTAAAACAAACACCATGATTCAATAAACATCTGATGATTCAGCAAATAAAACTGGGATTACCACGGTTTTATGCGTCGTTCTTTTTCTTCCCTTTAATATTCGGAATGACAAAAACTCGAATTTATAGGAATCAAACAGATTTTTTCTTTGTTTTTTTTCAGCTTCTATGAAGCATTTAAGGAATAACCATGTAAAATTATAGCCATATTTATTTCTTTTCGGTGAATAATTATTATTTTTCATTCATTTTGTTTACAAAAGTTAAGCAGGGAGTCTTGTTTTCCAAAAATACTGCTACTAATAATAAAAAAGTAATAAATAATAAAATAATAAATTTGAATTGTGCATGCAATTCATGGAACAAATACAATAATTGGATTGAAGAAAGTAAAGCATATTTAAAGTTTGCTAATACAGAAAAAAAATTATTCACCATACAGTTTAGTTCCCCTGCACTAAAAAAACACCGGATCAAATTACCGTTTAAGTAACGGAACTTTGGAAGCTTTATTCGTAAAATTCATTTTTACGGTATCGTAAATATTATATTTTACTTTTTACAGCAATGTTAATTTTATTTAAGTGATTCGGTGATTTTAGTGTAATTATTACTGTTAAATTACGGTTCATCAGATTTCTTGCTCCTTAGCATGTTCCGGTAAAAATAGATTTTACTGTACTTTTTAACGTAATTTGATCCGGAATTTTTCACAGTGAAGGATGTGACAAAAATAATAAAAATATCAAAATTAATTATTCAAAATTTTATAAATAAATGTTGTTGTAAACGAAATTTGAGACGTAAATGCGACGTGGCATGCGATGATTAAAAAATCAAAATCAGCGACAAAACTTTTAAAACACCAAAATTTTTCAACATTTAATGAATCTGAAATTTTGCGAAAGTTTTCAATGTTAAAAAAAGTTTTTTTTATTTTTTAAAGTTGATTTTTCAGGAGCTAATTGACCACTTACAATTGAATTTTATATTGTCCAATTAAGTGGAAATCAATGAGTGGACAGCTAATGATTTAATTAAGAAGTCTGATTTGGATCCAATATGAATATCTGAAAATTTTCTGCCCCCCGGGGGGGGAAACCTTAAGCCATCATCCATAATTTACTGACAGGGTGAGGGAGTCAAAAAGAGTTAAAACCTATACTTGTAACCTATACAGACCTATAATAAAACCTATACAGTGTACAAAGAATGAAACGTGTTTTGTTATTCTGAATCAAATGGCATAAAAATCAAGACGATATTACTAGAAGTTTAGAAGTTATAAGAAATTTAGCTACGGGTGAATATAAAAAGTGCAATTTTCGATTATACATATTCAAATGTCTGAAATTCCTATCTAGACTGACTAGATAATATTTCCTATTAACTAAATTTAGCTGAATCAAAACTAATGAGACAAATAGTTCACTGACAGAACTGAATAGTTCCTGCACTCAACTGAATAAGCCAAAACGAAGTTGATGTGGCTAATAGTGCATTGACTAAGCTTAATAGTTTCTACACTGAATTGAATAAATGAAGGCAAATTTGAGGGGGAAAATAGTTTATTTATTGAACTGAATAGTACCTACACTGATCTGAATAATCGAAAACAAAATTGAGGGAACTAATAGTTTAAAAGTTATTTAACTTTTATGAACAAAATAAGTAAAGTTTTGTGTTGATACTGATCTACACCTCTGATATTTCTGTTCAAAAAAGAAAATAGGTCATTCTTTTTGTATATTTTTGCGTTTAATTGAATGAGATTAACGACAAGTTGATAGAGCAAATAGTTAAGAAGTTATAAGTGTCATAAATGTTTTATATACAAGAAGAACAATTTTTATAATACCTCTGTTTTAGCTTTCTAGACATGTGTGGTATCATTTCTTTTATATCTTTTACATTCATAGAAATCAAAAACAAACAAATAGACTTGGTAGTTGTAAAGTTATATGAGCTTCATGAGGATTAAAGTGTCAGTGAAAAACAATTTCTAATACTCTTAACTCTCATAGCTTCAAAACTATTGGTCTTATCGACTTTTATTTTTTACTCTCTCTTCGGTGTTCCATATCTAAAATTATTGATTACTTTATTAAAAAAATAATAGATGATTATTTTCCTTATTTCAAAACTAATTTATTTTGCTGAATTGAAATATGAAATTTAATATTTCTGACTTTGCGTAAGACTTTTTATTATTATTTCAAACTGCTTTATTTTTTCAATATGTCATACATTTATAGAAAGATATATTATCTATAAAATGTTTGATTGCTTGAATTAAATTCTTTATTTTAAACTCTAACAAGTTGCTTGTTTGCAAAATAATTCTTTTTTATAACGATATTTAATCCACTTTATACTCAAGCTTGGAGAATATGATACAGCAAAAACTACTATAAACAATAAGTGCTTTTTTTTCTCCAGTTTTTTAGAAAGCTCGAAAACTTTAACTACTTTTATCAAACTGCTAAACTATATTACCTTTACTACGATAATTAAATGATCGTGATAGTTAATTAAACACGAGAAGACATTCTCCTTCTGAAATAACAATTTCTGGAAATTTACAACAAATTCAAACCATAGGTATATTTTGAATAATTTAAACATAAATTTATATATGCATTAAATATATATTTTATCTAACTCAGTTTCCCTCTCGAAATCAGTTTTTTATTTTATTTCTAGCTTTATTGTGATAAGGAAATCATCAAACTATTTTTAAGGTATGAAAAATGTACCTTAAGAATAGTTTTTTTATGATTTTTTAAACGGAATATTTATAAAAAACTATTGTTTCCTGAAATACATTTTGATGGTTTACGTAAAAGTCACATTAACACGGTAGCTGTGACTATTTCTTATAAACCAATACTTAGTAAACTTTAAACTAATTAAAATTAAAATTTTATTACAGTGTGTTGCTTAATTCAACTTTATTTCATGTTATATATGCTTTTTCAAAAAAAAAAAAAACTAAATTTATAAATATGCTTTTTTCATGATGAAACACGATGAAATACGAAACAATATAATAGTATGGTTCAAGCTTTTTTTATGATATTGTCGAAAACAGTGAGCAAACGTCTGATTTTCTCATCAAAATCATCTACTTCATTTTGGAGAGATTATAATCAAATATTTATTCTTCTGAAATTTTGTTTGAATTTGTAATCCCCGAGCAAAAAGAATTACAAAGTAATATTTTGAAACTGAAATTTGCAGCAGCTTATAACTCTCAACAGCGTGTTTTAAATTTTACTAACAAAAATATTTCTAATAACCTGTTATCAAATTATAACCAAATATCTGTTCTTCTAACATATAATAATAATTTATAAGACCTTAACTGTAAGGAATTTTCAAAAGTGCTTCATTAAAAAACATTAAGATCCAACAAATAAAACCTATAAACATTGAGATTTGGATTTTACTAACAAACTTTTTCAGTCTTTTTTTCCTATTTAAAGTATGAAAAATTGCTTTTTTTTCAACATACTGTTGTAATTTTAAAACGTAAATTTTTAAAACGTAAATCTAGGGAAGAAACGTAACACACTGCAAAGAAAGCCTCGAAATAGCTCTGAAATAAATAAAGATTGAATTGGTAAATGTATTCAAAATTGAATGAATTGAATTCAAAAGGGATGTGAAGGGAGAAATGTGTGAGAGAGATATTCGTTGGCTGCTTTCAGGATTCGAACCAGGGACCTCCGCGATCGTAGTTAGATGCTCTAACCAAAATTTTTGTACACCCCAGTCCAGGAAGAATTTAGACATTCTCCTACTTGCGACTTTTTATACTATTGAAATTGGAAATTGGTACTTCAATATGTATTATTGAAACGGTCACTTTTTCAAACTTAACTTTCACTAGACTTGGGAGAACAATCATGGTTTTTAAAGCCTCGTACCTGGAGGTCCTTGGTTCAAATCCAGTCGACAGCCTACAAATGTCTCAGAAATTTTTCCCTTCACATAGCTTCTGAGACTATTAATTTTTCTCAAAAATGAGTATGGTGTTTTGATTTTAAAACATAAAGTTTTGAAACTCAACTATTATTCGTTTTAGAGCTGTTTTAAAACATGTTTGTTCAGTTTTAAGGAACAATGTCTTACAGTGCATTAATTAGTAGCAAATTTTAAATTTCGATGACAGAATTATTCAGCATTATTTTAAATTATTCCAGATAAATATATTTGTCATATTGTATAAATTATAAAATCTCAGCAATAAAAAATTTTAAAACTGTTTTAATTAAAAAAAAAGATATAACAAATAGCACTTGTAAAGGATTTTTTAAAAAAAAATTAATAGCAGAATTATTCCGCATTGTTTTCAAATTACAACAAAATATTTATTATTACACATATTTAAAATTCTGAAAATCTGGGAAATAAAGAATATTTTAAACAGTCTAATTTCCAAAATGCAGTAAACAACACACTTAACAACGCATTTTAAATTTCGACATACAAAATTATTCCGCATTTTTCGTATCTGACTTAGCTTTGATGTATTCTTTCATATGTTAAAGCTTTAAAAAAAGATAAGGACGGCAGATGGTTGGAAAACACTACAAATAGCAATATTTTTCAGAGCATTTCACTCTATGGATGCCGAAAGTTTAAAAAGAAATGATTCAGCATTAGAAACCCTTATTTGAAACTTGAGATTCTTTTTCTCATATGTATCATTTTTTGAAAGGGAAACACATATTTCTTTATCGTTACATCTGTTCAGATCATTGAAATGATCTTTTCATATAATCTTTCATCGGTGTAGAAAATATAAAAATCCTTTTACATTGAAGCAAATCGAATATAGTTGTTTTCACTCTGGGTATCTGAATAGAAAGATTCTTTTATAGAATTTAGTGTTCATATGTTCACCGAAAAAAAAATTGCTTTTCTCAGTTAAATGAACTTATTTAAAAAGCATGAAAAAGCATATTATGGATTGCAATTGCATGCATATTAGAATTATATATTTTCGAACATTATATTTAAGTAAATATAATGGAACTGTTTTTTAAATTTGGTATTTGTATATGATTTTGTTTTATAATGCTTAAGGTTTACGCATTCATCAAAAATGACTTATTATATTTAACGAGTTTATTTTAATGCTACAAATATACAGTTTTGAAGAATACTGATTTTAAATTTTTAACTTGAATGCTCATTTACTTGGTAACAATATGTTTAATAATATTTCATAAAATTTTCTTATTTGTTTTATTATCTATGAAAGCGCCATTGAGCTTAATTAGCATATTTGTTTTAGTTAAAACGTTAGCATATGTTTACTGAGCACTTATTAACAAAATCAGCATTATATCAATTTTCATCAAATCTGAAAATGTCCCCAAAAAACTTGAAATCTGAAAGAGCTCTCATGTCAGAGGCAAAAATTAAATCCACTTTTATTTAAGCTACAATATGAGTTCATATTTATATATTGTCTTGAGTTTCACCTCATGATTATAAATCCCTAAAATATTCAAAAATAATAATTTTATTTACGAAAAATCATCTTTTACAAATTCAGAAATGTAATATTAGTGTAAAACTTCTAACACTTTCTTTTTTACAACCGGTTTAAGAAATAGATTTTTTTTTCATGAAATAGTTTATTTAAGAATGCTGTTGTAGATGGAAAATACAAACACGGTTATACAAAAATGATTTTTGGAATTTTTTAGAATCTGCTATATTGAAGTTTTTTGAGTTGAAATATTTAAGCTTAAAATGTTCACACATAGCAGAAATTTATCAAAAAAATAGTTATTACTTAAAGAAAAAAACATACAGAAAAAAATGCGACGCTATTTTCGTTTAAAAATTTTATGATACGATGGTTGTCATTATGATGACTGTTTAAGTAAAGTATTCTTTAATATATAATATATTTTTCAATATAGTTTAATATATTTCACCTAAAAACCTTAAATATTTTTTTAATTGGCTTGATTCTTACACATAATCATTCAATTGATTTCTGGTGGAATTAAACATTATATTTAAGTGAACAAAATGTTTATAACATCTGCTCTGGCATAATTTTTTAAATTTGTTTTGAAGGAAATAATTATAAGAATACAATAATTATAAAAATACAATAATTATTAAAATGAAAATAATTCTAAAAATGCAAATAATTCTGATTATGAATGAAAAATGCGTAAATATTAAGATGCTTCGATTGAGATTATCCCTCTGCATAATCATTTCAAATTTAATATAATGCAATGCAAGACGAAGTATGTAAAGGAACGGAAAAATTTTGATCAAATCGTAGAAAAATGCAAAGATGTGTAAATTTTATTCATAAAAATTGTATTAGTTTCTGCTTTATTTTATTTTAATGTTCTTGCAAATCTCTTTCTAATCTTTGTGCTGCGCGATGTTCTAAAAAATATTTATGATAAAGATATATCAAGTGCAAACATTTTATACTGTTATACGTTTTTACACCCAAAGACATAATCACGCTTTATTTTCTCTTTTTTAACCTCTGGGAAAAACAGATAATATCAAGCGTGTTCATAAAATAGAAGTAGTTTTTTCAAAATTTCTAAAAAATCAAATTGGGACGATTCTTTGTTAATTTTAATTCTATAATTGCTTTATTGAAACGTTAAGAAAAATGTACTAAATTTCAAAAACTACGTTTAAAATTCACGTATTTAACTCTTAAAAATAAAAATAAAAAATACATGATATGCTTTGTATGCCGTGTGAAACCAAAGTACGTATATGGCAACATTTCTTACAAATCAAAGAGAATATAAAATATTAAATTGAAGTTAAATAGTAATTTGCAACAATTGTTAATATTTTTTCCAATGCCCTCCCAGTTTGACATTCGTCAATTCAGGCATAATAGGGCAGATTTGTTGGCCACTCTTTCAGGGGCACCATATTAGATGGGTCGACGTTGCTTCCACAGCAATGACAGATAGAACAGAGCATAAAAGAACATCCATGCCTTGTCGGGAATTCGAACCCAAAAACTTCCTGATGTATATTGACCAGGTTGCTGATCCCTACACAGTCCAGTTATCTTGTTAATATTATATGTGAATTATTTTAGGTTCATAATATTTTCGAATATTATCAATGTCCTTTAAGTTTCATTTCGATCTTCACAGTTTTCATTCATATTTAGGAAAAAAAAGTTTTTTTAAAAAAAATCAGAATTTCTATTTTATGTTTGAAGGTGCTCGTTGTTGAAATAGCGGTCAGCTAGCCAGAATCACCTTCAATTAGAAAATCGGAGATTTTCATCAATTTTTATTAGTTCTAGTGTCCACTTTAGACGTACATGATAACCGTTACCTTATTTATAATTCTAGATAAAACCAAACTACGTGTCACGCCATCTTCTATTCTTCATCAGTAGATATGTTAAATATTATTCATAACGCCACGTTACTGCACGCAATAAAACAATACAATGACACATTGATCTGATCTATTTTGATCACCTCATGTTAAATTATTATTATACAATGTAAACATAAAAATATCTTTGACCTAAAAAATGTAACAGAATGCTAAATATTTCCTCTTTTTTTAAGATAATGAGTCGATTTTTAGATTTTTTTATTTACTCAATGCTTTACGTTCGATTTTGAATTAAATTTTCAAAACGGGATAGGTAGATTTTTTTAATTACAAATTAGGTACGAAATGCATCACAATCTTTTATTTGCCTTTTATTTTCTTAGAAGAAAAGAGTATGGTCAAAACTACTAGAATATGGTAAATTTAACCGTGTTTCTGGCTCTATAAGAACACCAAAGCACTCGGCAATTTTACTTGAAGCATTTTGGTAATGATTTCGTTAAAATTAACAATAAAATATTGTTTTATTATCTGTGATACATTTTGGTAAATGGGAGAACAAATTAAATTCCACATAGTTCAAAAGTTTGGACACTAAATATTAAACAAAATCTTTTATATTTTAGGAAATAAATTATCAAAATGTTGATGTAAGCAAATAATGTACTTAAAACGTTAAAGATGGCAAACGGGAAATATATTTTATCATAAAACATTTATTATTTCCAATTTATCAATAAATATTAATTTTTACGTTTAGCAGGTGTATAATTTTTAAAAAAAAACTAAGTTTCCTTGAATTGAATTTTCGTAACACTCAATAGATTTCAAAAACAGTATAAAGGGAAGATAAATGACTTACATTAGATATAATTCAAAAGTTAAGACTCCAAAGATAAAAAAAAATTGTCTACTTATTTCTTCAAAAAAATTCATTCAAAAAAGTTTTATTTCAAAAAGAAACAACTAAAAGTATACTACAAAAAATTTTAAATGCAATGCATCACAGAAACATCATCTTTTTTAACTTATCAGAAAACATTTATTTTCCTTTTTTCAGTCACGTATTTAGTTTAAAAACTATTTTTTCCAACTTAAATTTCAATGAAATAAAAAGCAGTATAAGGAAAAGGAAAACGTATTATAATAGATGGTGATTCCACAGTGGATGGGCAAATTTCAAAGATTTGATTTTACAAATATATATTTAAAAATTAGAATAAAAATATTTTTAGGCATTCACATTTTGTACGAAGATATATCAGACCTAAATTCATATTTACAACTATTTGACTGATATTTTAATTAGTTTCATGGGTCATGAATGGGATAAAAATCTGGAATTACCCTCGATATAAATCAAAGATCCCTGTAATACTAAAGAATTTATTATTCTTCCCTATGAAAAATCACATTTATTGTAATCTACATTGAAAAAAAAAATATTAAATGTTTAAAAAAATTTGTTTCAGAATTTTTTTTTATATTTAAAACAAAATGGAACAAAAATATATATCATAAATGTATTATAAAATTAAAACGTAATATATAATATCATAGTATATAAGTGTTTATGTCCAAAGAATACTCACAGATAATCTACCTCAGTTTAAACAGCATTGAGCCACTGTTATTGTTTGAACATACTTTATAAATTATTTATTTTTCAAAAAGGAATGCAAAAATTTTTTTTCCAGAAAACTTAATGACTAAAATCAGATAAATGACTTCATTTAAAAATTACTTTTCAATTGATAAAACACAGTTTTGCAATATTTTAAGACAATGAAGTGAACAAATTTTACCTCTAATATACAATGTGAAAGTACCGGTAACTTGGATGCATAATCCGTAATATCTATCCATCCACCTATCCATCCATCCATCCACCTATCCATCCATCCATCCATCCATCCATCCATCCATATATATATATATATATATATATATATATATATATATATATATATATATATATATATATATATATATATATATATATATATATATATATATATATATATATATAATTCTATAATTCTTCAGTTATTATTTACACTTAAAATAAAATAAAAAATAAAAAAAAAGATGTCGAGGATTTGGGATTCAATTTCGGCCAGAGTGATAAAATGTACACACTTTCTATGTTTGTGCTCTGAGAAAATAATATGGTCAAAACTTCGAGAATGTGATAAAATCTATAGTGCTTCTGGCTCTATGAGATCACCAAAAATCTCGATATTTTTTACCGAAGCTTCGTGTTCATAATTTTAGAAAAAATAGCAATAAAACACTGTTTTATAATAAGTGGTAAAATTTGGTTAAAAGTGAGAAAATTTGGTAATTTTGTTATGATGCCTTAAGGCATGTCAGAAATATCATTTATTCGGTTAAATATACTTTTCTGTTTCGATTTCTTTTTACAGAATAATTGGTATTAAGAACTATAAATTTGGAAATTAGAGTTTCGGGAAAACTGTTATAGATTAACGGAGCAATTATAAAATGAACTGTATCTTTTAATTTTATTAATCAGAATTATGGTTTTCTTTTTTTTTTTACTAGAGATGTTATTATAATACATTTACTAAGGCCACCAGCTGAGTGGTAGCTCTTTGCGCTGTCATGCCACAGGTCCTGGGTTCGACCCCAGTCCCGGCCAAGGTTGATTCCTCATTTCATCCCTTCAGTGGCTCGATAAAATGAGTACTTGGGGACAAAACACTGGATTTTACGCGTTTGGCTGCCTACCCAACCGGAACATCTGTCCCCCGCACCCCAGAGTGTAAGGTTAAGAAAACCGCGATGGGTACAGTAGGTCTTGGCCCACTATAAGGCTATCGCACCGCTGAGTTCAGTTATATTGAACCAGATTTCTTTTTCTGTGTTTAGATCCCCTGAGAAAAATTCAGATTTAAATAACATTACCCTAAAATACGTTTTTCTTTAACATGTTATGCAACACAAAACTTGATATACCGTAGTTTTTAAAGTAATTAATATCAGAAAAAGCACTGAATTTCTCTAATTAAATAAATATTACTGAAAAAAATAGCGAAATAATATTTTATGGTAGAAATGGAGTTCACGGATGACGTACCCCAAGGGACGGAACTTCCGTAATTTGATCCGGAACGTTTTACAACACATACGCTTCTTCTTTCTTTTCTTGAATCTTTCTCGATTAAGGGTTTTTGAACATTTTGAGATTAATTTAAACTTAAGCATATGTAAGAAAATTGAATAGAAAACGTTGTAATTATTATGTCAAATGCCCCAAAAAAAACTCAGTTCGCACTGTTCGTATTTGTACATCAACGTGAGAAAGAGGCACATCCAAGTACATTCTCCAAACTTAAATTTTCTACAAAAGAAGATTTTCAAGTAAAGAGTGGCTTGATGCAATTTATCACTGCCATAAAACCTTATTCTGCGCGCAATTCTATTTATAGCACACTGCGTGGCGGCAAAACTATGATTTTTCACACTCAATGTCACGGATTTGCAGGGATGAAATTCTCTACTTTTAAGTATCATTTCTATTTTTTCTGAGAAAACCGTGGTAATAAATATAAATTACTGCTTTTGCAAAAGGTATAAAATAAGAAACTTGCCACAGAAAGAATTTCGGTCAAGATAAATAAGGAAAAATTTCTACTATCAATAAAAAAGTATATTTAATATGTTTTATAGCCCTTTTTATATTTAAAAATCTGAGGCGGCGTATACAGTCATATTTTATTTAAGAAAAATCAGATTTTTGTTAGGATAATCTATATTTTTTTCTGAAGTTCATAAATTCTTTTCCAATTGGATATGGTCACTTTCAAAAACGAATTTGTTTGTTATAAAATTATTAAGCATTTAATTAGCATGAAGTATAAAAATACTTAACAAAATATAAAACAAAATGTATTTTAAAATTTTTGGACGAAATGTTTATACTATTTAATTCTAAACATATGTTTGGTTATAGAATTAAAATTACTTGATTAAAATCAGACTATTGATGCATTTGTTAAATGTGTTCTGAAAATATTAAACATATGCACACTCATTATCATCATTTATATCGTAATACAAATTACTTATTTGTATTATTACATTGTTTCTGATAACGGTATAATATTTCAATTCTATGTTTATAAGGCCAATATTTTTTCTCTTTATAAATTAATGAGTGTAGTACATGATTCAATTTTAAGTTCAGTTTTTTCATTAAAGTTGTACGAGAATTTTATTTCTTGACACAGGCATTTCGAAATGATAATTGATTTTGATTGACGATGTTAAAGGAAATTGGCAACTGGTTCGAGAATTATTAATTATTAATAAAGTAAGAAAACCTTATACTTCTCAAGTGCAAATAAGTATTTAAAATGTAATGTGCTAAAAATCATTTTTATCAGCAATTTTGTTACGAAACTCCAATTTGTTTTAAGTTATAAGAAATTTAAATGCTTTTTAGAGATTTTTTTTCACTTTTTTTGCTTTAAATATTGCCTAGTTATCTATTATTTAAGAAAATGTACTCCTCCTTCACGAGATCCTTATTTCTTAATTTTATAAGTTTAAATAGATGGATGTCAATCAAAATTAGAGAGAGATATAGTTCATGTTGCCAGATATAAACCTTAATATTTACAGAGGAATTTTTAATACGAAAATAAATTTTTATAAAAAAACGATGTAAACTGTTCTCTATTTTAAATGTCTTAAGTCTTTTCAGCAAGACATTTACTTGTCACCTACTTACTTCGCATCAAGTCCGCAATCTGTATTGCTGAGTTTATTTTTTTTAAAAACAATTAGATTATTTTTCAAACCTAAGATAATCGCATATTTCATTACAATTAACATGCTTACATAATGTTCTCTCATAAGGCTGCAGTAATTGTACATTGTGAGAACAAATTTTTCATTAAAAAGTTTTTTTTCACATGGAGTTATTTTATAAAATGGGATAATAATAATATTCAATAATTTATTATAACTATGTGCAAAAATGTTTTATTTCGGTGAAAAAGTTCTAGAGATATGTCGAAATATTCAAAAAAGTTAAATTAACTTTATGGACTAAACATTGGTCACAGTCTATTGACCAATTTAACGGGACCATGCATCTAAGATTGCCATTACACCTTATATTTTTGAACCCAAAATGTTAAATTTATTGCAAAAATGTAAGTTTATTCAGAGAGAGTATGTTTTTGTGTCTGATGAGTTAACTTAAAACATCGTGTTTCAGCTCATCCCTTCGAAACATTAAGTTTGATCCTAGAACATGAAGATCTATTCATTAAATTAAGAGTTATCCAGAATGGTCCAATTTTTTGCACACACACAGTACCAAATAATTATAATGCTTTAGAAAACAATACTATCTTTTAGTTACTAGATATCAAGATAAACTTATCTTAAATGATGAAAAGATAAATGCAGAATCTGACAAATTTATTTTCGATTAAATATTAACATCGCAGTAACTATTCAATATTAAAACAATCTTCTTCAAATTTATCACATCAGCTTATCACAACATATGATGCAACATATTAATTCCTAATCAGTAATCTCTCTAGGGAAGAATTTCTGGAATTCAGGAAGGCAGTTCTTAACTGTTCACTTACTAGAAACGAAACCTTTAGAATATACGACTACTAAAGATATACATTATATTAAGATTATCTAACTTTTAATTTCTAAGCCGCACTTTCGGTATGTTGGTCGAAAGCCAAGAAAGGAGTTTTATCACAACCTTTATAGAGAGTAACAAAATGAAGATCTAGTCTATGTCAGCTGTAGTTATCAGAAATTGTTATTATTATGTATTTGTAAATTTCTCAGAATTGCTCACAATATTTAGTTTTAAGAACATTGATTGATTTTTTCCAAAATTTGCATCAATAATATCCCAATTTTCGTATTATATCTATAAATATATATATATATATATATATATATATATATATATATATATATATATATATATATATATATATATATATATATATATATATATATATATATGTAAATAAATACAAGAAAACACGAAGAAAGTTAAGAAAAACAATAAGTTTCATTTATTGCGCTTAAGCTGCAAGTAAGCAGAACTCATTAGATAAGTTCAAAATGAAGATAAAACAAAGAAAAATTAAAGACATGAAAAAAAGGGAGGAAATAATAAGTAAAAAAATAACAAACAACAGTTTATTTTTTTAAAACTGTTGTTCGTTATTTTTTTACTTATTATTTCCCCCCCCCCTTTTCTCATATGTCTTTAATTTTTCCTTGTTTTATCTTCAGTTTGAACTTATATATATATATATATATATTGTATTTTTGTATTTATATACTGACTTGAGTATATTTACTAGGGGTAATAAAAGAAAATTACGCAGATAAATATGTAAGCAAAATTTGTCTATCAGTTTTTGCTACGCCGCATACATTTATTTTTTGGTCAAATAAAATTCAATTTTTCAAATGAACATTATTCACATTACGAAAATAGATTTGAGCTATAAAAATATGCATCATTCTAAACTTTCTCTATACTTCAAATATTATCAACATTTATGATGATTTAGAGTATATCATAAGGAACATGCTTATCTAAAAAATTTATTTCGTAATAAAGTAGAAATTTTATTGATGGAAATTTTTATACAGTAAGAATCTAGCATTGATCTCATTTTTTTTTTACCAAAAAGTTACTCATACATTTCAATTTTAAAAAAAAATGAACACTCTTACTAGTTATGTCGATATATCTATCAGTTCGATTAAAGAAATGATATTCTATCTAAACGCGTAGCTTTATTATCTTATTGTATATATTGTACTACCTTGTAATTAATTAATTAATACTAATTATTTCAATCATGTTCTTACATGTAAATAAAACATGCATCTGAAATGGGGAATTCAATATTTCTGTCAAAAGTAATGAAAAGAAGAAATGTTATAAATTATTGTAATTATTGTTAATAAATGGTAAAATTTCTTTAAAAGAATTTTTCAAGCTTAATTTTGTATTTAATTAGTATTGTATTTAAAATGCCATTTCTCTTCATTGATAAAGTGTTTTTCTCGCACCATTATACACTATATGTAAAATATTCTGGTTCTTTTTGAAAACATTCTCTGTATATTTGATATTATTTTGTTGATAAAACGTTTTTTCTTTGGTATTCGTTCTAATCATCAACGGATTAAAAACTACAGTTCAATTTGTAGTTTTTGAGAAGCAGTTTTGCTTACCGTATGATAACTATACCCTTTTTTAAACTCATTTTACAATTTTTTCTATACTTGCTTTGATTTTTCAGCAATTACTTTACAGTTTTGAGCATTGTATCGATGAAAATTCGGGTCTATTTCATTGTCGAATCGTAACTCCACCTGATTATCATATTTATTTAGGTATAATTTTTTAGCCATTTAAATTTCTGGACATTTATATACGAGTGGGTCACTACAATTAGAAACGTATATGAACCTAAATATTATTTTAATAAGACTTTATATATACAGGGTGGTTAAAATTAAACGCACAGTACTCAGAGGCTCATAGCTCCGGCTCTACTGGACGAATCTGAATGAAATTTAAAATATTCGTTATGTAGAACATGCGCTCGAGGTTTTTGCAATAAAAAAATTTAAATTTTCGACAATAGAGGGCGCTGTACTGCAAAAACTATATGCAAATGAGTAGCGACTGACAATGCTTCGGCAGCACTCCGTGCTTTTTTTTTATATATATAACCGTCGTTGAACAGCCGACCCAATTTTATGGGTTTACGACTACTTACGTTCAACTCCATAGTCGTAAACCCATGAAATTGGGTCGGCTGCTCAACGACGATTATGAAAAAAAAAAAAACCACGGAGTGCTGCCGAAGCATTGCTCTATTTTTCATAAAACAGTTTTACGATCAGTGCGCGTTCCTTCTTGTACAGCGACATGTTCACTGTGGACGAATGATTCCTTTCAACCATGCATCTATCGGCGGATAAAAAACTTAATAAGTGGCCCCATGTCCAGCAGTGCCCTTAAACGCATGATTGGGAAGTTTGAAGAAACCGGTTCGCTAGATGTTGCTCCAGGAAGAGCACGACGTGCAATACAGCCGGCGACTGTAGATGAAGTTGCAATTGCAACAGCTGCTGCAGCTGCAAGTTCTTCCAATGCTACTGTAAGTGGCCGCTCAATAGTACGAACACTGAATATTCCATGAGCAACTGTGCGCATGATTTTACGCAAAATTTTGAAGCTCTACCCGTACAAGATGCATTTCGTGCAACAGTTGAAACCTCACGACCACTCTGTACGTCTGGATTTTGCCTTGTCTTTTCTGGCGAGGATGCAAGTGGATGACAACTTGCCGTCGCATATCTTATTGACAGACGAGGCTCATTTTCATTTAGATGGTGCTGCGAACACTCAGAACTGCCGCATATGGGGTTCCACCAATCCTCATGCCATGCAACAACAGCCGCTACATTCCCCATACGTCACCGAATGATGTGGCATCACGGCGAACTTCATTTTGGGCCCGTACTTCTTCGAGGAAGTTACAAGGAACGGGTTTGTTCGGTGTATCGTCACCAGTGACCGCTACGCTAGACTCTTGGAAGACCATGTTGTCCCGGCGTTAAGCCAACGAGGCTGTTTGGCCACCACAGTTTTCATGTAAGATGGAGCAACTGCTCATACAGCGCGACGTGCGAAGACTGTGCTTCAAGCTCACTTTCCTGATGAACGCGCGATCTCGCGGACTTACCCGATTGCCTGGTCACCAGATCTAATCCCTTGCGACTTCTGGCTGAGGGGTTTTCTCAAAGATCGCGTCTATCAAGGAAGTGTGACTAATGAAACAGAGTTGAAAGCGTCTATCGTACGCCACCTTTCACTAATTTATCCCGATATGTTGCGTGCGGTCGTTGAACACGTGATTGTACGCTTTCAGCATATTGTTGACCGACAAGTTATGCACGTAGAGCATACGGGTGTCTAACTCAAACCTTCCTTTATTCTTTGAATTGTCAGTGTTATCTTTCTTCTTACGTCATTACAGTGCCATCTATTGGCAAAAATTTCCACTTTTTTTTAATTGCAAAAGCCTCGAGCGCATGCTCTACATAACGTATATTTTAAATTTCTTTCGGATTCGTCCAGTAGAACCGGAGCTATGAGCCTCTGAGTACTGTGCGTTTAATTTTAATCATATATATATATAATATATATAAAGCCTTTCCACCTCTTTTCGACACTATGGATATATGATGTTACATCTCTTCTCGAAAACGATTTTTTAAGTATCCTTGTCCTCCTGCCTCGTGGTCTTGGAATAGCCATCAACTTACCTCGAGGAAAACGCCACAATATTCCTTTAAATTAAATAATGAAAAAAATAATCCTGTTTTACAGCATGATTCCGAAGCCTACATTATCTTATTCCTTTTTTACTGTTTTTCTTAGGGTCCGCCTCTAGCTATTAAAATTGCATCTTAATACTCGATAATGTAACCGTCAAATTAAAAGTTTTTTTTTTAAAGTTAATTATTTTTTTCATTTATTTATTTTATTTATTTATTTATTGCTGACTGTATTTTATCCATACATTTCTCACAGAAAAGCAGTTCTTTAGATTGCACTCAACTGACTCGGTCTGCGTTGCTCTTTTAAATAACAAACCGTGAGGGTTAGCTGCAAAATTTAAAATAGTGAGTGGTAAAAATGGATTTTTTTTTACAAGGAACTGATTCTAGCCATTTCTTTTATGCAAATGATGTTTACTCCACTTAGTTGATTGCAACAAACTCCCATTTGAAGAATGACTCCCTATTTCGTCATCCATTACGAAATGTTGCCTTTACAGATGCCGAATTCCATTCCTCAGCATAGAATCCGCTGTTAGAAATTAACTAAAATGTAATCCCTTAGAAGGCGAGCTTTAATGCTAACTCCAGCAAGCACTTTACCGTTCCGAAGGGACAAAGATTTTTCTCATATATAAGATTATAGGTGTTCAAAAGCAATTCAACAGAATTTCGGAAACTAGCTGCCACATTAATTCTCTGGGGTATAATTTTCTCCAAATGTTACCATCAATGCAATGAAGATGAGTGCTCGAGCTGGGGTGGAGTTTCAA
This sequence comes from Parasteatoda tepidariorum, assembly GCF_982258835.1. Taxonomy (NCBI): domain Eukaryota; kingdom Metazoa; phylum Arthropoda; class Arachnida; order Araneae; family Theridiidae; genus Parasteatoda; species Parasteatoda tepidariorum. The sequence continues at coordinate 67,282,991 of NC_141764.1, forward strand.
GCTAACGCTCCCAGGAGGACACTTTTAAGTTAAGTACCTATCTGGTGGTACATGGTGTAAAAGGCTTATGCTTTCTCTCTAGAAGTTTCTAGAATTTAAAACAGCGAACTGTTACTATTGTAATCATTTTGATCGCCGAACAACTGCAAAATGTACGAATCGAATTAACTTAATAGGTTATCTTTGTTTGAGAATCGTCTCGATATCACTTATTCGTTGTTTGTCTGAAAAGAAAAACATTGGAAATACGTTTAATCAATTACATGAATTAGTTTATTCAATGTTACCAAAAAGGAATTAATGTTTTGTTCCGATTTATGAGGTTTGAGTACTTCAATCGAAAATAAATTTTCGATAAATGATTATTTAAATAATCAGATAAAGATAATGTATTATTAAAATAATTTAGTAAATATTCCTTAATTAAACTTTCAAGTTGAGTGTTTATTTGATGGTACACTGGGGGAAAGGTTTATGCTTGCTTTATGGAATTTACAAAAAAAAAACTGCAAAACGTTTGAACAATAATTATTTTGTAAGTATAAGTGTTGTACTATTTTTTAACTAGGTTTAACTAAATAAGCGATCTGTGTTAGTAAATATGTTTAATTTATTTTTGTATTCATTTATTTTTAGTTATTTTTTTATCTGAAAATCAGAGCATTAAAAATGTGTCCATCAATTATATAAACTAGTTAGTTTATAATTATAAGTCTTTATAAAAGTGCAATTAATTATTTGCGTAATTTTATAAAGCTAAACCGTCTAAATGTAAATTAAAAAGTCTATAAATTACTTTTACTGAAGTATTATCGCAATGAAATAATTTTTTAAATTATTAATAAAAAATTTTTTTAGCCATTTTTAATACGAACTATTACTTTCATAAGGAAGCATTCTCTATGAAAATTTCTGAAATTCATAACAGCGAACTGTTACTGTTGCAATTGTTTTATTTATTGAATAGCTCAGATATTTACAAATCAGATTAACTAATAGAATTTCATTATTTAGATTTTTTTCAATACAGTAATTAGTTGTTTGCATAAAAAGAAAATATTAAATGTAAACTACATAATTACATGTACAAATTTAAACATTGTTTTATACGATTACATACTGAATTTAAAAGCTTAAATCTATAAATCAGTGGTAAAATTTTAATACCATTAATTAGATAATCAAATTACTTTTTGAAAAAAAATTTCGATATTATATCGAACCTTACAATTGATAAAATAAGCACTAGAATCAATAAATGGAAATAAATTCTAAATTTCAAATTATTAGAAACAAAATAAATATGCATTAAATACAAAAATGGTTATTTGAAGAAAGGAACAAATTTAAAATATTTTATTTTAAATCAATGCTTGGTGTAAATAATTTTCCATTATTCAGACTCAAACATATTTTATTCATTTTCTATCAAGTTTATACTTTATATAAATCAAGATTAATCTCACATTAAACAATATTTAACAAGTATATACGTCTCTTTTAGTAGAAAAAATGTGTATGCTTTAATGGGTAAAACTCCTTTCTAGATTAAAAAAAAAACTACTTTTAATTACTATTTTTAATTTCTTCGTCAGATTTATTTCTTACTTGATATACGAGTGAACTAATTTACAAAAGTAAATTTGCTTCATAAATTATCTTAATTTCTTTTTATTTTAACTCCTATCTGCTTAATTATTCGACATTATAATGTTGATTATCATAACTTATTTTTTAGCGATTTCAATTAAAAGCATTTTAGTTATATTTTAAACAAACAAATATTTTTAATTAAATCAATTAAAATAATATTAAATTTCTTATAGAATAAAAATATCAGATTTTTATAAAAAATTAAAGAGCTTTTAGAGCTTTGAATTTTTTTTTTTTTTTTAATAATCTGAAGATAGTAATTTGAGTCAAATTTTGCACTATAAAAAGAGTTAGCGGATGTAATATATATTTTATTATATGCATATCGGATATAATATATATATATATGGTATAATTATGTATATAATCATGTGAGCTGATAAAGAGATTACATATTTTTTTTGCGTCCTTGGATTTTTTTTTAAAACTAATTTTCTTTCCTTCTCTTTTCACTAATCTGTAATTTTTCCATCTTTTCACTACATTTTGAACATATTTTATGTGTTCTATGTACATGCAGTTCATGCGCAGTAAATAAAACGTATTGATTTTCTTATTTTTCTTCATTTTTCTCTTTTCCGTTTTGTATTTATTTATTGTGCTATATATATATATATATATATATATATATATATATATATATATATATATATATATATATATATATATATATATATATATATATATATATATATATATATATATATATATATATATATATATATATATATATTATTGAACGTCGGGTTCATGACTACTAATGTTCAGCTCCATAGCCTTGTAATTTTGAACACAATCCAGAGGACAAGGGAACTCCAGGATCACGTATCGGGAGAAATTTGCTTTCGTAGAGGATGTTTTTGATGGAACTAACCCCCATTTGCGTTACATGGAGAGGAAAACTACGAAAACCACTCATCAGATAGCCTGACAGCAAGAGGACTCTAACCCGTGATCCGTCTACCAGTGAGTATATTTTTATCAGGACTTTGGTCGGTTCAAACCGGGTGCGGAATTCGCATCAACCAACCATCGATGGGATGCAACCCGGTTCACCTCTACTGGAAGGCTAACGCCTTATCGCCTGAGTCAAAACAGCTCTGTAAAAAAGGTTTCTCAAAATCAATTAAACTTTTTTTAAAAAAAATTTCGACAGTGAAATAAAGGTTGAATTTGAAGACACCATGTGTTTAAAATTGAAAATGAAAAAATATATTACTCAAAAATATATTTAATTTTGAGCAAAATGCATAGTTTCAAAAATTATGTGAACGGAGAAATGTGTGAAAGAGATATTCGTTGGACTGTTGGATTTCAGCAAAATTCGAACTTAGGACACCTGGGTTCAAAACAGTATGCTCTGACCACCATTTATTTATACTCCAATCCACGAAGATTAAGGGAGCTTCACATTGTGGCCGACTCACTATGACACATCCCCCTGATGAAGTGCTGCTGTGTAAACACACAATTTTATTTTTTACATTATATTTTAAATTATTTTTAAGTAATTTTATATTGTTACATCATGACATACTAATTTCTCATTTCAATGGAACGAAGTTGAAAGGATACTCCCAACAGCTTAGTTATGGAATCGTGAGTTTTAATTTTACTTTTTCATTCTTTCGCTAGATCTTATTTTTTAAATTTATTTATTTATTTATTTTTTTAACGAATGGAATGTATGTCGTAATGTTTCATCGCGGCGGCCATTGTATAAAGTTTCCTAACTTACCTGAACTTAAGTGCAAACTTAAGGTGGTGAGAGCGTCCTACTGCATGCCTGGATGTCCTGCCGTCACAATCGACAAAAATCTCTCTTATCACTTTTGGCAATATTCATTTTGCTCAAAAATGAGTATTTGCTGTTTCAATTATGATTAAATGCTTTTTTTTTAATTCAACTATTATTTGTTTCAAAGCTGTTTGAACACATTTTTATTGCGTTTGAGAAACTATTTTTTAAAAGATAATACCTTTAAATAATTTTTTCTTAATTTGAAAATAAAATATTATAAAATACCTATGAAATATTCCTGTACTTAAAGAAAATTATATCAGATGAATATAATCACAAGATCTAATTAAATGTAAGTAAAATATATGCTTCTCGTTGAAGAACAATAAGAACAAAAATATATTTAAATTGGATGAACAGATTCCAATTAAATATTCAATTACATTTGACTAAACTAAATTTATTCTATTTTTTAACATTTATCCCTTGCAACTGACAGGGATAACTGGATTAATAAAAGAAATCCATATTTTATTTTTGCATTGGGAAATATAGTCTAACTATGAAAAATTAACGAAACAACTCAATGCAGAGCTTCAAATAATACGTAATATAAGATGTGTTTTGCATGTCTATTGTATTAAAAAGTTTATACTAAAAATTTATTGTACTGAAAAACGACGACGTACTTCAAGTGTGCAGTTCAATATTTTTCTTTTGTTTAATACCGACTTAAAGATTGCAAGGCCAGTTGCACTACTGATTTGGTAGGTGGAGCTAGTGGAAATTTAATCTTGAAGCTCCAAATCATTGAACTATACTTGAGACATCAAATTTTAGAATCGTTATTTTCTCAGTAACAGATAAGTTGACACTCATCGATATATGATCTTTAAGTACTTATATGCAATTTTAATTTCATGTTTTAGCAAAATATTTAAATAAAAATCATGTGGTTTGTTATAAAGCTTTCTAGACAAATAGTTTCAAAAAAACTTTCATTGTATCATATATGTTTAAAATAATTTTACTAAAAATTATTTTAGGTGAAAAATGAAATTTTATACATTATTGTTTCAAATTGTAACTTTTTGAAAAAAGAAATAAATAAATAAAAATCTCTTCAGTTAATGGTCAGAAAACAATTTAACCTCCTGAAACCCGTGCTTGAATCAATGGTAGAAAATACAATAATTTTTAAAATGTGGTCTTTCGCGTATAGAGCAAATTATTATTGGGTTTCATCTAAAACATGAAACATGTGCCAATAATCAGGATATTAAACATTCTTATTAAGCCTAACCTTAGGTTGGAATTTAAATGGTTAAAATCATTAAACACTGATTCTTCTCTACCATCTTGACTTCTGGCAATAATTTCATATTCTGAAAAATGTTTATGATCTATTTAATTTTTTTTATAATATCCAATTCTCCCCTAAAGTTTATAAATTTATTCTAAATTAACTTCTACATGTTGCACCTTGGGTTTCAAACCCATACCTCTATCGTCTGCTTCTATTTCTCTTCATTTATCATCTTATTCATGTTAGTTCCTCTTCTCTTATAAGTAATTGAACTTTTTTCCTTGCTGCAACTCATTTGTCTCGTCCCTTTCTTCTGTAATTTTTTGTTTCAACACTTAGTAACTTTAATTTAAATTGGAATAAGTTATCCAAAATATTTTGTCGAGCTGTTTTATCTATATAATCATAATAAAAATGTGTAATTAGTATTGTTTATTTTAGAAATTAATGGATTTTACACGGAGTAAGATAACATATTGTTGCTTATAACAACTTAAACAATTAAGAAGACCATCTCTAAATAAATCTTCTTTCTATATTGTTCTATTTAACAGCAAAAAATTGAAATCAGTTTGAATAAACTGAGTACAAACGATTACTATTGATTTGAGGCTCGAATAAATTTCTTATGAATATCCAATTTTTAAATCAATTTGACCAATCAAAATAAATTTAGTATACCTAGAACTTTCAGAGCCTTCCATATCAACAATATTATTGGATAATAAAGAAAAGTTTAAAAAAAATGCATCTTTTGAACTTTTTTATTCATTGCAAGCCCCTTTAGACAATATATTTTTCCTTTAAATTCTAATACTTTCATAGCTAAGCTTAATAGCTATTTTAGTTTCATTAAAATCTTTCTTCAAATATTATTTTTAAAATTCAAATTATACAACAATTCCAAACAATAAATTTCATTATCTTCGAGAGTTTTAATAACTTGCAGGTTTTAGAAAATATCTATTCTTATTTAAGAAACGTTAAAATTGTCTTTCCATTTTCGTTTCAATACTATAGTGTTGACGCTTTCAAATAATTCTACCATTCCGACAAATTTCTATATCTTCCACGCAACTAAATTGGCTACTCACTTGAGAGACGCCCAAATACAATATAAACTTCTATTTAAATTATGGTGACAAAGAAACACAATTGTTTTAGATTGGAATACGGTTTCTTTAATACTTTCACAAATTGTTTTATCAATTCACTGTCTCACCTAAACAAAACTGTGCTATTGGTGTTGTTTATTTTAGAAATTAGTGGCTCTTCCACAGAATAAGGTAATATATTTGATGCTTGTAACAACTTAAACCATTAGGAAGGCTGCGTCTGATTAAATCTCCTGTCTAGATAGTTCTATTCATTAACAACGCAACGAAATTACATTATGGATAAATTGAATAAAAGCCTCTGCTTCCTGAATTAGAAACATTATTAGCATCCTCTCTTTTCTCTTAGCATATTGAACTGCGTACATTCAGTGTAAGTCAAATTTATATTAGAAACAGCTATTTTAAACAACATAAATCGATTTGTTATTCTAGAAGTTAAATTGATTCAAGTTCTCTTGAATGATTTAGCGAAATACCGATGAAAAATACTTCAGAATAAACTATTTTAGGAATTGAATTATTGTTGCTGTCTTTTATTGCAGGAATTGTTTGCTTAGATGAAATAAATTGAAGTTATTTTGTCATTGTTTTCAATAATTTTTTGAAAAGCAAACATATAAGTATAATAGCGAAGATTTCATAAAGCAAACTATTTACAAATTAAGTATCTGAAAAATTTAATTATGAATTTATATTTACTAGATAGTTAAGGAATAGACTGAAAAGTCAGTAAAAAATAAGTTTAAACGTTTAGATATGAACAAGAATTAAACGTTAAAAATAGTAATGGGTTTGTCATATGAAGCAAAATACTGACAGTAAATGGACTCACTCAAGTTCATTTTAGAAACAGCTATTTTAAACAACATATATCAATTCGATATAAAGGAAGTTAATATGATTCAAGTTCTCTCAAATGATTTAGAGAAATACCGATGAAAAATACTTCAAAATGAGCTCTTTTAGAAATTGAATTTTTGTCGCTGAGAATTGTAAAAATTGCTTAGATGAAATAAGTTGAAGTCATTTTGTTATTGTTTTTCAGTACCTAAAAAACGTTTAAGTATAATAAAGAAAATTTTATAAAACAAACAATTTGCGAATTAGGTATCCGCAAAATTTAAATATTGATTTATATTTACTCGATATTAAAAGAAAGTACCGAAAAACGAGTAAAATATAAAATTTAGATATAAATGTTTAGGTATGAATGAGAATTAAACGTTAAAATTAACAATGGGCTAGCATCATAAAGCAAAATGCTGACAGTAAATGGTCTAATAATACTTTTCTCCCGTATCCTCATGATATCAGTCGAATAAAGGGAGACACAGTAAAAAATCTATCTCATTAATCGATATATCCTGCCACCCATCGATATTAATGAGCTGCAAAAGATATTAAATTGCAATAAAAAAATGTTGCACTCATTTCCTTGATAAAAATAGTAATTTTTAGGTGCTACTGTAAGCCAATCAATAAAATCTATTTGTTTTTATGATATTTTCAAATTTAAAAATTTGCAGAAGATTTTACCAACTTTTGTTTTGTTAAAATGGGAGAGTATGATATATATATATCTTGATATATACAATAATAATTAATAATAATAGACATATATTAAGATATATATATTAAGATATATATATGCCAAACACTGTAAACACTATACCTCTTAAATTCATTGAATTCCGAGGTACATCGTTATCTATCATATTTTTGTTGGTCCATCAATGGAAAACCATCATGATTTTTTTTCTTAAGTATATATAAATACTTGTATACTTGTACTATATATATATATATATATATATATATATATATATATATATATATATATATATACACACACCTAGAAGAAAAAGAAAAAATTTACTCAAACAGCGACTAGATTTAACTCTTTTAACTGCATTAAGTTAACCTTTTAACAGCACATATGAATTTTTTTTTCTGTTAAACACACTGAATTATTTTTTTCAAAATTATATTTTGAATTGCTTGGCTGAAATGAAGAATCGTGGTACAATACGCTTACATAAAATTTAATTTCTAAGCTTTTGATAAAGGTAATTGAAATCTGTTGCCCAACATAATAATAAAATTTATCAGTTTATCATCGTTAGTTTATGAATAAGTTATTTATAACAGACAGGTGTAATAAAACTATTCCTTACCTTTAAACTGATTTGGTACAAAAACCATGAAACTATAGATTATACATGTAGTTAACTATACATACTCTGAAAACTGACAATATTTTGCCCACATATGAAAGACAAGGCGTTACACTGAGGATATATTTCCATTTATTAAAATTTGTGGCCTTTTTATGCCAACTGACAACAATGCAGAAATTACTGAAAAATCTGGTGTAAACTGAAAGACAGTATTTGTCTAACGATTTATGAAGGTATAAAAGGCTAAAGAAAAAATTTTAATATGATTAATAAAATTTATAGTATATAATAAGCAAAATATATATAAAAAATGGGATGAGTCTGAACAAGACGGCAAAACCTTACAGGTTGATAGAACTCCTCTACACGAGCAATTAAAAGGCATTTTTTTTTAAAGGCATGTAATATGCAGGTGCTTTTTTTCGTCACTTTTTTCATCATGTTTTAAAGAGAGTATGGGCAAGCTGCTAGGTGGCGTTGTAAATAGTATGAGAAGGTCGGTCCCCTCCTCCAACCAACATAACTCAATTGCATCAGCTTGTATATACTTTGGTGCGATTCTAGGAAAAAAAGGTACCGGAAAAAAAGGTACGGAAAAAAAGGTAAGGAAGAAAAGGCCCTCGGAAAAAAAGGCCCCGTTAAGAAAGGTACCTGTGTAGGGAAAATTCTGTAGGGGAAAATATTTGAAATGAGAAGATTAGATTGAAGCGCTTTTTGCTGTTCCGTGCATGTTTTTTTTTCTCGTGTGTCGCGCGTTTTCAAAGTCAATAAACATCCAACTCATAAATCCTCCCAACTTCCCAGATTGGCTACTTTAAGCCTTACATTAGCAACTTCTTCACAAAATATAATTTAAAATAGAAAATAACACATTTTTAACTTAAAAAAATTACAAAGAAAAAGTGAAACATTATTGAAAAGCTTAAATAGTATCTTCCCGCTTTAAAAAATAATCAAAGAAGAATAAATAAATGAAATAAAATTTTAAAAAAAAGCGTAATGCAACCAGCCCATAAGTCCCCCCCCCCTTACCCTTCTCCTTACCTCAATGATCTAATCTGAATTATTACAGATAAAAGGAATATTCATTGAAACAGCGAGAAGCATTCATGCTGCCCAGAAAGCGAGAGGGGAAATATCCCTACAGATTTTCCCTATGGAGGTACCTTTTTTACCGGGACCTTTTCTTCCGGGACCTTTTTTTCCAGGGCCCTTTTTTCCGTACCTTTTCTTCCAGGGACCTTTTTTACCTGGACCTTTTTCTCCGGGACCTTTTTTTCCGTCTACCCTTTGGTACATTTAACAATTTTTCACTGCTCTTCATAGTTTTCAGTTGTGTAAATAGATTATTGCCTTATTACCATGTTTTCTCTCCTTGCCTACCTTTACATTTTATTATTTTGCATAACAGTCTGTATACATCTTTCTGCTATTGATTTAGACAAATTTCTTCACATTTCGGATTTTTTTTTCTCTGCATGCTGCATTTTACAGTCTTGTATCTTAGTGTATTTTAAATTCACCAATTCTTAAAACAATTCCTTTTCGAAGCTTTCTAAACTAGGCAACCGAGGGTGTCTGAAACAGACTACCGTGCCATATTATGCTCCTTTGCAAATTTACTACGTGTACTATTATTACCGACTTTAAATATTTCGATTAAGAAACGCCAACGAAAGAGTTATTGCCACAGATGCTGAGATGCTGTATTCTTCGTAAACTTGCACACTCCAAAGGATACATATTACGTGGATAGCCGAGACAATAGCTGGTTATACGAACCATGAAAAGGCTGATATACAATCAACACATGCATTCTAGTCCCCAAGATCGCTGCTGTTTACAGCGATATAAGGAAAATGCCTGGTGTTTTCACATATGTCGTAACTCTCTACGTCGTATGCGTGAAGCCTGCGGCGTAGAGATGGCGAAAGATCTTTTGAGCAATTTCCTTAAGCATCTCTTCGAACAATTATTTGTACAACAATTACGTCCTTTTCTTTTGAGCAATTTCTTATTCATCAATCCTACTCCTGTGGAAAGTTTTCTAAGGAATCATATTCCATTCTTGAGTTAAGTCTTGTGTGATGTGACAGTGAAAGTCTTGTTCAGTTAAGTCTTGTGTAGTGTGACGAATATTGCTCGGGTAAAAGCATTCTATCATGAAGTAAAGTTTCACCTTATATATATATATATATATATATATATATATATATATATATATATATATATATATATATATATATATATATATAGTTCAAAATGAAGATAAAACAAAGGAAAATAATACACATACGAAAAAAGGGGGGAATAATAATTAAAAAAATAACAAACAACTGATTAAAAAAAAAAGAGGAATTTTTTATTTATTTTTTTTAAAAAAACCGGAAAAAAATATATAATCAGTTGTCTGTTATTTTTTTAATTATTATTTCAAACATCATTATTATTATCATTAATCAGTTCAACATTATTATCATTAATCAGTTCATTATTATTATTGCTTTTTTTTAATCAGTTGTTTGTCAAAAAATAACAAACAACTGATTAAAAAAAAAAGAGGAATTTTTTATTTATTTTTCTTTAAAAAACCGGAAGAAAAATATATAATCAGTTGTTTGTTATTTTTTTAATTATTATTCCCCCCCCCCCTTTTTTTTCATATGTCTATAATTTTCCTTTGTTTTATCTTCATTTTGAACTTATCTAAAGAGTTCTGTTTACTTGCAGCTTATGCACAAAAAATGAAACTTATTGTTTTTCTTAACTTTCTTTGTGTTTTCTTGTATTTATTTACTTTGTGATATATATATATATATATCAAAAAAAAAAAAAAAAAAAAATATATATATATATATATATATATATATATATATATATATATATATATATATATATATATATATATATATATATATATATATATATATATATATATATATATATATATATATATATATATATATATATATCAGTGTTTTGCATTGAGTTGAAATAATAATCCTCAAGTATTAACTTACAAATTTCAGAAAAAATGAATTATTATTGAAAAGGTAAATATATATAATTAATTTTCTTATAAAATGTAAAACAATTCTTATTTTGCTTATTTTGTAACAGTTATTAAATTTAAACTGAAATGTTGTTACTTTCCACAAAGTATTAGTGAACGATGAATTTAAATCCATATATTAAAAGTTGCTTTTATTATTCTGATTGCAGTCGACAACTCCCATCTCAGAGATAAGTTTTCTTAAATCGTCCATGACACATGTTCGTTTATGTTTTACTCTTTGACTCTTTAGATTTTAACGTATCTGATGTTTGGAACAATGACAAGAAAAGAAAGAGAAAGAAATAGAGTGGGCAGGGCTCTTTCTTACTGTTGTTTCCGACTTCACCCCGATTTTGCTCATCCCGCCTCCTGCTGGACTTTGAAACAACTTTCATTTGTTTTTCTCCATCTTAATCCTTCTGACATTTGATTAATGACTGCCCTTATTTGTTTCGCTTGCAAGAAAATGGACAACCATGGATGCAGATTGCAGCTTACTAATCTTGATATTAGAAATACGTTCACTCTTGTAGATAAATTCCTATAAAAACTTACTCTGTGTAGTTTATTTTTATTTTGAAAATGATGTATGTGCTTTTGAATTTACAGTCAGCAAGATAAAAACAAACATAACATTTGATTTAAAGATCCAATTTAAATATTTATTAAAAGCAAAAACAACTTTTTTGTTGTTTTCAGAGAAATAAAATTCTTAAACCAAATTCTGAATTGAAGGAGATATGAAAATTATTTTTTTTCGAAGAGTAAAACTACTTATTGTCATTCTCTATCGATTAATTACAGTTTGTTTGTACATGTTTTATGTTAAATGTTATGTTACAAGTTACATGTTTTTCATATCTGAAGTAATTCGACAAACCATTTGTACTGTAGAAAAAAATAATAAACCAAAGTTTACTTTGAAACAATATGTTTAAAAATTCAATCATATTATATTTGAATATCAATATATCCAGAATATTTAGAAAAATATTAAACTGATTTATATAATACTTTGAATTTACATTTGTAAACTATGTACACAATAAAATGTACATAATTTGTATCGGTATTTGTATTTTTTACCTAAGTATAAAAATCTAGAAGACTCTTTTTTATATATTTCGTTTCGATTACACTAGTTGTATAACTATATAAAGGAGTTTTTGGTTAGACAACTAGATTTGAAAATTTGGTTTAAGCACCGAAAAAGTTAAAAAATATCATCTAAAAAGTCACGAGATTTTCATTGTTGTCCAGGAAAACCTTTTTAAAAACATTTTTTTAGATTGCAACAAACGCTTTTAGATTGCGACCAACGTTAGAGCTTTTATACTACATATCGTAAGTTAAATATAGGAGTTCTGTGTTCAAAGTTAAATTGATTCTAACCGACGAAATTGACGCTCCTTTCAAGACAATACCACATAAATGATTTTAACCACTTGCGCTGGCAAAAAAAATCACTGACGCGTGTGCCAGAACGGTCCAGTATAACTCGCTGGGAGGCGTCACGTAGTGTGCGATGCCTCAGATAAATCGGAAAAAAGATTTATACCTTCTAAACTAATTTATTGTTAACCTAGAATTTTTTATAGTCCTTTGAAGGGAAAGTGGAACATCGGTTGATAGTAAAATTATACAAATATGAATATTAAATTTATTTATTTATTAATAATCATGCAACGTGTGATATCTTTCAAAACAGTCTGGGACATGCAATGGTACAAGGCATTTCTTACATTCCCATACAGTTTCACTTCGCCTTTTGTGTTTGGTACACACTCCACACCTTCGCTGTGGACAACATCACAGACAACAATCCACCTGACAACAATTCCACCTGACGTGACACGCATGTCGTTTTTGTTTCTGTAACAATTCTATGATGACGTAAATACCACGTCGTCTGTGATTCTGTGACAAAAGCATTATGACGTGCGTGGCACATCTTTCCAGCGCATGTGGTTAAGAAAAATGGCATAGTTGCCAATGTAAAAAGAAAGTAATAGTAAGAAGCGAAACCACGTTTCACGTGGTGACGGCAGTGACAAATTACTGCGAGGTAGCATATAAGTGATCAACAAAGTGACCAATCAGAGACCAACAAAAATAAATAAGGACAGGATACAATTGCAAAAGGCGTTGCTCAGAACTAGGATCTCTTACCGGAAACTAGATATTCATATTACTTAATCAAGACTTGAGGACCTCAAAATTATTTTTATTTTATTTTCAAGTACGTGTTTTGCTTGAGTTTGCAAAAAAATTAAATAAAATAGGCTCATCAATATTGCAGAGTTGAATAAAATAATTTTGTAACAATTGGATCTAAGAAAAACACTAAACTTCCTTTATTGCCTTTCTCTATCACCGCAAATGCCAAAAGACTACTGACCCTCAAGTTTAGGTTATTCAATACAATGCAAAACACAACCATAATTTAGACACAAGAGAAAAGCATAGGATTATTCGTTCCACAATCATAATATAATATTTAAAATTTCTCCAAAAAATTTAATAAAATAGGTTCATCGAAATTGCAGAATTTAATAAATTTTGTACATAAAATCAATTTTATAATAATTGGATCTAAGAGAAACAGTAAACTTCCTTTATTGCTTTTCTCTATCGCCACAGATGCCAAAAGACTACTGACCCTCAAATTTAGGTTATTCAATACAATGCAAAACACATTCATAATTTAGACATAAGAAAAAAGCATTTTATTGAGCCATGTAGGCAAAAACATTTTATTCGAAATCATCTCACAAGCGAAAACCAGTTTGAAAGAACGTCTCGGAAGAGATATGCCAACATAGAATGTTTTTTATTCTTTTTCTTTTTTTAAATGTTATCTCATTGTTCTTCTGCATCGACTTGGTGATATAAGCTCCAGTTGTTATCTTGGCTGTCTTCCAGAACTTCATTTTTATAATTTCTGAATCAAATATTTCAGTAAACAAGAATATCGGCTTTTGGTGTCAGAGAATCTATTCGGAAAAAAAGCACTTATGATATTGGGTATTTTTGAAAAAAATACAAACTCATACAGTATTATTGTTGATAAAGGCTTGAATAGTTCAGCGAAAATGTGAAAATAGTCTTGGAAAATAATGTTAAGTTTTATTTTGTGTTTCACTAACATTAGTTTGTTTTTTGAAAGCAAAATTTGCATTTTTCGCGAGAATTACTTTGAATTTTGCAAGAATTACTTTGATTTTTCACAAGAATAAATTTGATTTTTGGGAGAATAACTTTTATTTCAGCAAGTATTGCTTTACTTTTGTAAAAACTACTTTTACTTTGCAAGCTTTATCTTGATTTTTGCAAGTATTACTTTTATTTTCAATAGAATTTTAATAGAAGTATTCTTCTTTTATAATTCTAAATATTGAAGCATACTTCTATTTTTGAAAGAACAACTTTGATTTTCGCAAGAATTTTTTTGATTTTCAGAATTACCTTTACATTTTCAAGCGTTATTTAGATTTTTGTAAGTTTACTTTATTTTCTGAAAGCTTTGATTTGATTTTTGAGAGTATTGCTTTTATCTTTACAAGAATTGCTCTCATTTTTATAAGAAATGCTTTTATTTTCGCAAGGGAAAATTTTATTTCCTTGAGAGTTACTTTGATTTTTGTAAGAAATACTTTTATTTTCGGAAGAATTACTTCAATTTTTGTTTTAGAATTACTTTTATTTTCTTTAGATTAACAGTGTTTATTCACAAGAACAACTTTTAGTTTCATAAGAATTACCTAAGATTTTGTAAAAATTTATTTTATTTTATTTATGAAGTAATTACTTTTTTGCAAACATTACTTTTATTTTCTCAAGTATTGATATTATTTTCGCAAACATGCGCTTGACTTTTGCTATCTAAACGTAATCTTCCAATTTTGATAAAAAATCAATTGGATTCAAGTAAATTGCAAGTTTGAATTGTATGTTCAAAGAGTTAATTAAATAATGGTTTGCATCATACATGTGTAGCAACCAACAAGTTTATTTCAAAAGCAAATTAATTTTAAAATTGATTGAGACTTATATTCGGTGAAACTGAGCTAATTCGGGCATAATTTTGGAATAATTCTTTGAAAAAAAAAACTTTACCAGTACATATCTTCAACGAAAATGTTTCTATTATGAAACTGTCTAAACTTATAAATGAACTGATTGCACTGAGTTTTGCTCCTTTTAAAATTGTGTGTGTGGACAAAGGTCTTTAGCAAAACGGGAATATGCAGTTATTTGCTTAAATTGGAGGTAAAGCATTCTAAAGGTTTTAATTTTATTGCACAACCCAGCAATAGCATCAACGTTTGAAACTTACAAGACCTTTTTTTCTACAGTCGATATGCTAAAAGACCATATGCAGGAAGACAGAAGGAGTTAAAGTCACCGTTGTGATTGCAAATACAAATATCCAGGAACAAAACACTTGCATTGAAGCTGTGTTTGTTCTCTTCATTGGCTTCTTCCTCTTAATTTTGGTCAGATTAAGACTCAAAATCATCTAATGCCGTTATCTTGTTACTTGCGTTTGAGTTTGTTAGTCTAATTGCTGCTGTAGTTGTCCTAGACTCAGACGTGTCATCGCTAGTTATGTCATAGAATTTCATAAATACATATAAACATCCAACCTCTTTCTTTAGCTTTGCTTTTTTGCATAGATTCTAACAGCATTTACATTTCTTTCCTAAATATATTCTATATTCTGTTGCAAGTTAAGAAAAAACGGTTAGCATTATGGCTAGAGCCTTTTTGCATCGAAGTGCACACCAAATGAATGTCAACCTCCCAACGCAAACGTATAGATACCAATATCGCCAACTCTTCAAATACCGTTGAATAGATTCCTTTTCACTTGATTTCTTAATAATTATAATAACTGTTGTTAACAACAGTATTCAATTAACAAGTAATAAAAATTAATAAAAATGATATCTAAAAATTGTGAAAAATATAGGTCTTCTGTTAGCAATTACAGAAACTGATAAAGGAATAATAGATATTGTTTCTTGCAGACGATGTTTTCTACAGCGAAGCAAAAGTAATTTCTTTAATCTCGCATTCGATTAGTTTAGAGCACGTCAGCATAAGAAGCGTCATTTATAATGGTCTAACCAAATCCAATGTTCTTGCAATGCCATATAGTTGTTTCGTTTTCGAGAACAAATAATCTTGTTAATCGAAACATGTCGCCAAGTCTAGGATTTTAGTAAAGCTACGAAACTATAACCTTTTTTTAATAATTCTACAATATATATCGTAAGAGATAGCACTAATTAAATTTCTATCTGGCGTGCTTAACTTTTAAAAGATTTTATATGGTTTTGAAAGCATGCTTGTACAACTTGATCAAGAAATAAAGCTGAACTATATACAATCCCTGATGATTACTTTAAGTCCCATGCCGAAACGGATTTTTCTTAACTTTCCGCTAAGTATAATGTAAATAGGTAGAATATTTTAAAGTAGAATTTTTTAATCCTACTTTGAAATGCATTTAATCTGTCACTTTAGTTTCTACTCCAGCATGTGTAGCTAATATTTTTCTAAAATACATCAATATTATGATTCTACTAAATTTCATTTAAGTATTATTTCGTGAACTAAAAATAATTAAAAAAGAGAAGTTTAAAACAAACTTTAACTTGTAAGCATTTCAAACATTTAAATTCACTTTATTTAAATAAGATATTTGAATTATTTAAGGCTATGTAAAATAGCGTAATTTCTTTTTTCAAATTATTTAAAATAATTTAATTTCATTTTTTTTCAATTTTTTTAAAATAATTTAAGTAGTTTAGATATTTTTTCATTTAAATTTAAATAAATAATGCAAAAATAATTTTCATAAGGGTATTTATCCTACATTATAAATCAACATCATTTTTTTGTACGTCAAAAGTTTTTTACTCAACACCTGTCTTTCTATTCATATTAATAGTTACTTTCTTTAAATTTTGTCTAGTAAAATGTAGTAACTTTTACCTTATTTTATACATGTTCAATTATTTTACAAATTATAAAACTTAAAATCAATTATATTGATAAGTAGATACGAACACAAAGCCAATAAACCGTTTTCTATTTGAATGCAAATGAAATTACTTTTTGAAACTCCGAGAAGCGAAGCTAGAACCGTTGTATGAAGTATTCCCAGTAGGTTCCAGACAGAGAATATTTGAAAGGACACGAACGAGTGTCGAACATTCGAATAATTCCTAAAATGCGGACCGAATATTTTCGTTCTCCTCGACCATCAACATATAATGGAATTCCTTCGACTCCTCCCACTAAACTTCCCAACAATAGTAACATAAAAATTTTGTAAAAGTCCGAGAGGAATGTATTCGAAAAGCGGTAAAAGGGGGACGGGAAAATGGGGGACACGTGTCCCAAGAGATTTTTACGAAATCCCATTCAAGTAGATTTTACGGGTGATTACGGGCAAATGTTTCCGGAAACATTCCAATTGGGTGAAACTGTATTTTTTTCCAGCAGAAAAGAAGAAAAATGTTAGAGGAAATTCTAAAAAAAATTTTTTTTTATTATATGTGTCTAGTATAAATGCTCCGGTCGAGAAAGTTTCCATTCGAAATTTCAAAGACATATCTGTGTATTTATTTTCGAAACTTAGAGATAAATAGTTTCTTTTTAAGTATCAACCCTAAAAACATTCTCCATATATGCTTTGATAGAACAATTTGAAATGTGAGAATAATTTTAACTACGTGATTAATTTCATGTTTTCTTAGCGATTCATGTAAATGCATGAATTGTTTCTGGACTTTGTGAACTAAGTAAGTAAGGAAACAGAACGTGAGAATTGCATAACAACCATTGAAGAATCTGTCGTTGCCGTAAATCCTCTCCTCGGTTGTGGTGTGGAAGTTTGCAAAGAGTACCAGCTCAGGTGCTGTCTACATCGTCAACACTTTAAAGACGAATATATGTGTAAATTTTTTAAAATTGGATTCAAATAGTTAATTTTTACAAAATCAGTAACTAATAACATTCTCCTGCCATAAATGCTTTGATAGAAAATTTTCACTTGATATAATACTCTTAACTCGGTGATTCATTTCAAGATTTTTTTTTAAATTCATGCTAATGTATAGTGCATAATGATTCTTGAAAATACATAATGAACTTTTTGAACAAAATCGGAGGGAAAGCAGAACGCAAAAGTGAGAAATGCTTAACAACCTTCGAACCATCTGCTATAAGGCCTCTGGTTGGTTGTGGTAGGGAAAATGGGAAAGAGGATCACCAGTTCAGACACTATCTACGTCGTTCTACTAGGATGAAAATTACATGACTCTTAAAATGGAGACCTAAAAATGGAATTAGGTGCTTGTCCATAGTGGGGTTCTGATGATAAGGACTGGAAATGAGATCACGCATCGCGAAGTGTGCGCTGCCATGTGCTCCTCATAATGAACAGGCTATTCTTAATAATTTAAAACGGGACCTTTTCTTCATCAAATTTATCTAAATTTTGTATTATTTTTCAGCTCAATTTTAAATACTATCAACTAATGTTGTTCATCATAATTTAATGATTTTGTGAAAAAAAATGGTTAGCTGGAAAATTTTATGTTTTTATCTCAATTCTGATTGTTTTTATCAAACAAGAAAGCTCTTTTGTCATTGATAAAAACAATTAGATTACAAGTCAAAATAGTCTAGATTGTAATGAAAAAAGCGGTTTGAAATGGGTATAATTATTAGACGCAAATAGCAACATTTTTATGACATTTTTGTAACATATGAGATTTTTGGCTGTGGTGTGGTATGCAATTTTCAATTTTTATAATGTGCCCTACACTGTGAAAACTTCCAGGTCAAATTACAGGATAAAGTACCAACACTTTGGATGTATTATCCGTAAATTCCATTTCAGTGTAAAATCCATTTTTTCCGAAAATCTACTTTGACCGTAATTTTCACAGAAATATTTGGTTATTTAGAGTAATTCAATGATTTTTACGGTAAGTATTACTGTAAGAAGTTTATTCTATATCAGATTCACTCTATATAAGATCAACTCTGTCAGATCTGTATAAAATACTCTACATAAAATACTCTACATAAAATACTCTACATAAAATACTCTACATATACTCTATATGAGATATTTTATTCTGCGACATATACCGATAAAAATGAGTTTCACGGTAAAAACTGCCGGCACCCTTATTGTCAGCACTTTTTCCGCATTTTTGCCGTATTCAGAATTATCCTATTCAAAGTATCCTTTATTCTATCCGTGCTCAAAAATAATATGTATAATTTGTATGAACTTAACAGTATCTATTATTTCATCAAAGATGACAGACAAGAGCATTAAAAATGTATGAGAGGGGCTTATATTTTGATTCATTTATTTTTCACCAGTGGTTTCGTAAATGAGAAAGTATATGAAAGCTCTCGTCAGAAAATTTTTACATATTTTAGAAATTTTTACAACTTCAGAATATTTTTAGACTTTTTTAAGGGAAAGACATTTTTTAACATTTGTTAAAGTATGTACATGTCTAGAAATTTGTTTTATTCAATCTTTCTACCTTATTCATCGTAAAAAGATCAATACCTAGGTCTCATCGTATTTCATAAACAACATTTTATATGTTAGTATTAATTGTCACGAAATCAGTTTGAAAATTTATCACAAAGTTATCTCACAAAACTGGCAACATTTAATTTAAAATAGTTAAAATTTCCTAATATTTAGTGACTTAATGAGAAAAATAAAAGCAGTATCATGGTAGAAACTTCTATGAATTTCTTTGAAACAATTATTCTTACGATTGTATTTACTAAAACATTTGTTGAATGCATACAAACTAGTTCATAAATAATTAATCTAGTTAACTTTATTTTCTTTTTATCTAAGCAAAAAACTAACTCTAAGTCGGATTTCAAAGAGAAAAAATAAACACTTCTTACGTGCTTAAAGTTTTAAGCGAAAAAATATTTAAAACTATTCAAATCCAAAAAAAAACTATTGTAAGCTTGTGATGCCTTTTTATAAGCATCTTAAAAAAGGAAAGAAAGAAAAGACACTGGTGTTAGAGAATACTGTAGAAACATGTTACTTAATTTTTTCTACTTGCTTTATATAAACATTGATATTAGACTAAATACATAGATTCAATCACTACGGAGAGCAGGATTTTTGCACAGAAAAAATTTATTAACTGTATGAAATTAAAAATAAGTTAAAAATACAAAGAAAACAAGGATATTTAAAAAATTAAATAACTGGAAAACAAAACAAGGAAAAGATCTAATCACGCCATCGGGTTACGAGATTATATCCGAAGCGAAGGATGCCTTCTAATATTGTATTTATGATGCTAAAGCAAAATATATCAATACAAGAGTATTGATATATTTTATGATACAATATATATATATGATACTGAATTTCAAAACACCATAAGCGGGAAGAACCTATTAAAAAAATTATCTTTCTCTTCTTCAGAAAACCTCATTTCCACTGTTTTAACTTTGAAATGTTTATAATAATGCGTTAACTCTAACAGCATATCTCAACGTGTATTCTAGTGTATTATCTATCTGCTGTAGCATCCTAGGAATTATGGAGTTTTAACATAATGAGAGGAAGAGGCCATAAACGGGGTTTTAAATTAAATTGCATCAAGCGAAGTGTAATTCTAGAGCGATATTTCTCACTCTAAGCAACCCTGAATCAGGGCGTTAAGAGGGAATTACGCATGATTTAGGTAAAGTATGTTGCTTTGGTACGTTCAAATTCTGTAGAAAATTGCAAGAAGTTAAATTAGCTGGAAGTGTGGAATATGAGGGGTTATCGAATTAAATTAAGTGCTATTTAGACTTTCAATTTCAGAAGTTGTTGTTTATTATTGCATGTAGTGAAAAGATGCCTGGCTAAATGCTCCCGACTAATGAATTTTTGATTGCGGCTTGTGGATTACACAGTTGAATTTTGTCAAATGCTTTTTAAGGTATGTTTTAATTTGTTAAAGGGTTAAATTTAGTGTGTAAAATGGTGCTCATTATAATGAGTTTTATTATTTTTCTTTGATCGGCAATCGAAGTAAAACGAGAAGAATTAAATTGATTTTTGTCGTAATTAGAAGATGTGCGTTAAATTCTATCTTGAAACGTGTTAAATATGTGTCAATGTTATAATCTAGAATATGAATTCCGTATCATCTGAATTTTATGATTTATAATTTGAAATGACATTATTATGAAATAGTACTTTAAATTTTAATATTGTTTGTTATTAGATGTAAAGAAAAGAATTTATGTTTTCTTTAATGTTTTCAGCTAATGAATTTTTTATTGGGAATGGCAAAATACAATGCAAAATTCTGTGAAGTTCGCTTGAAATACACTATTCTTTGTTAAACAGCTAAATTTGGTTTGTTACATGGTGCTCATGCGTCATAAAAACTGAAAATAGTAAAGTAGTACAAAATTTAAAAGAAAAATCCATCAAAATTCATATTAATGTGACAACTAGATATTTTACAATTTACTGACGTATATAAACTATGTCATAAATAACAAAATGAACCCTTTTTTTCTCAAAATTGCAAGGCCAACTTTACGCCAACTTGAAAACAAGTTTCATAAATCAAATGCTTATTAATATGCCTCTCAAAAGGGGAAATAATTTTTGTTGAAATTTCCGTGTTGTATAATAATGGCATTTGTAGTAAAAGAAACAGTTCTGGTAATAAAACAAAATAATGAAATATTTAAATTATTCATATGGTAACGGTTTCTGTTCATATGGTGTAAACTTACCGAAAATTCACGTTTTCGAAATTATAGTTTTTATTACCACACACATAGTAAAAATACATAACTGAAAAAAATCTCCTACAATTATGACACTTTTGGTGAAGGCATTTTCGGTAAAGAAATGAAAGTATAATTCTTGTTAATCGTAGCAAAATATACGATATTCAAATCATTTATTTGTTAGTTTTTCCGTTCCTATAGTAAGGGCTTACCCGAAATTCAAGTTTTCAATTCTGGTTTGAAATAAGCTTTTAACCCAACATTAGGGAAAATACAAAACTGAAAAGTAAAGCTGATCACAAAAATGGTATTAAAGCCATTGTCTAAAGTATGATGGCAAAATTAGCAAATTTTACCACATTTTCCGAATTTTAACACGCATTATAAAACATTCTTATTAATTGTTCATTTTATCAAAAATCATTACCAAAGTACTTCGATACACACATTACCGTGCTTTCTAGTGTTCTCATGGAGTTAAAAAAATTGGTAAATTTTACCATATAATGGTGGTTTTGACTGCACTTTTTATCTCAGTATGAGAAATGTTAATTTACTCCATTAGCCTTCATTTAAAAGGAATCGGCTTCATGAAGTCAGTTAAATATGCAAAATTAAGATTATATTTTTATAAGTACTACGCAAATCAAATATTTTGCCAAATGAAAGTAAAATAGGGAAAGATCTGAGAAATTAGAAAAATTAGAATTAATAGTCTAACCAAAAAAACATGGAAAATTTTTATATTTACGGTTTTTTATTTTTTATTTTTTAAAAAATTAACATGTCAATATTAAAATAATTACTCTTGCAATTTTTTCAGTAAGAAAAAGTGTTTACCAAGTTTTTCATCTTATCATATCTTGTTTTCCTTAATCACATATTTCTTGTTTATATTTTTGCGTTTTATATCATTTATTGAAAAATATGTGTAGTAATTTTTCTCTAATTGGTTTTCAGCTCATTATATTTTTCTTACGTAGTTAACGTTTTTTTTTTAGTTTCTTTAGCGTTTTAAAAAGACATACAAAACTTTTGCGTGAGATTTAAATATGAATTTAATAAACATACAATTAAGGAAATGATCATAATTTACAGAAAAAAAGGTTGAAATTTTAATGGAAAAAAATTCACGGATTTAAGTTGATATTCTCCTCAGAGAACAATTCAATTGAAAATGCTGTAAAACTATATTTTAACAACAGCTTTTTGCAAAAAAAACAATGCAAAATGCTTTCAAAATTGATAGATAGATATGGAAATATAAAATTGATAGATATATAGATATGGAAGATAATTTTTTAAGCAAAAATACGCAATAACTCTATTTTAGAATACCTGAATATCAGATAAAAATATTTCTTAAGCTGTCTGCTAAATCTAAAAATGAATGTCAGAATCACATGCATATGCTGAAAGTTGTTTTGCATAGTTTGCACTTTATTTTATTATTTTCAAGAATGTTTACTTGATTAAACTAACAATTCCTACAAAAAAACAAATTCGAGAAAACAGTTTTATATATATATATATATATATATATATATATATATATATATATATATATATATATATATATATATATATATATATATATATACTTTTTTTTGAATTTGTTTTTTACATATATGCATGTGTTGAGTGTGTGTTCCTCGTTTTATTTGTTAATTATTCCTTGTCACTTCGCAAATTTTTTATCCAATCTGCCCCAAAAATGTCTATTTTCATAATAGTTGTTTCCTTTGCACACAGTTTTTTTTTTAAATAATTCAAACAGATTGGCGACACAATCAAAAATTTCCATAGAATAAATGCTTAGCATTCAAGCATTCAAAAGTAAAGAAAACGATCTCAAGCATATAAATGTAACACAAACTGCTTTATTAACGCACATTTTAAATCTGCTCGAACAAAAATTAATGAAGATATCGAGTTGCGCTGTCTTAAAAGACATTATTCAAAGTTACAAGATCTTATTTAACGTAGAATTTAACAATCTAATTTCAAACGTGATTGATTTAAGTTTTTATATAATCCAAAGAATGATATAGTCTAGAAAGGCACCCATAAGACTGACTTCATATGACAAGGAGCCGCACAAACTCAGTTTGTACCCGGGGGCTGCAAATACAAGCATATATATATATATATATATATATATATATATATATATATATATATATATATATATATATATATATATATATATATATATATATATATATATATATATATATATATATATATATATATATATATATATATATATATATATATATATATATATATATATATATATATATATATATATTTATATATATATATATATGTATTATATTTAACTCCAGGAGTAACTTTAAAAGAAAAAACTCACTGAGCTCCATAAATTCAAGTTCTGTTGGGGAAGTTAATTAATTTCATATAAATGGAAAATTATTAAATGTGCCTTAAAAATCTGGATCTCTAATTAAATTCTTGATAATACTCATAAGGAATTTGAAATATGAAATTGTAGCTTCGAATTTTGTTAAATTTTAAGAAAATGTATTGTTTTAAGCTGAAGCACTTTACTCTTTTTCCCAACAATGAATGAAGGAAAAAACTACTCTTGTTTGATTTTCCTATGTACTTCATTCTTCCTGAGTGCTATTTTTTTACTTCCGTCGTACTTTTCACATGGAATATTTCTATCCTTCAACCAGACAAATTTAAGATATAAATAAAAGACTGGATCTGGATATATCTTAACGCAATAGTTTAAAATGTCCGATCCAATAACTGCAGACAAATCTCGTACTAAAGTGGAAAGAGCAACGGCCGAAAGCGGCTGAAACCTTCAATGAAATTCTTTTCACGATTAAAAATATTTCCCTCCATGTAAGAAAAAGAAAAACTGCTAAAGACTTTCATAGTTCAAGACATCTTAAATATTCAAAAATTTAAGTTCAGGATGGAAAGTTAAATATATATCATTGACAAAGTTGGAAGAATGTATTCATAATTTATATTAAAATATAATAAAAAGTATCAAAAATTTTGCTTTCTAATTAAAAGTTTTTGAATTTCTCATAAGGGATATGAATTATAAAATAGTCGTTTCAAACTTTTCCAAATTTTAAGAAAATATCATGGTCCAAGCTGAAACACTTTACTCTTTTTTCTAACAATGACTGAAGAAAAAGGCAGCACTTGTTTGATTTTCCTATGTACTTTATTCTTCCTGTGTACCCTCTTTTTCTTCCAGTGTACTTTTCACTCCGAATATTTCTTTTCTACAACCAGACAAATATATGACATAAATAAAAGACTAGGTCTGAATATATCTTAAATCAATAGTTTAAAATTTTCGATCCAATGACTATCGATAAATCTCGTACCAAAGCGAAAATAGCAACGACCGAAAGCGGTTTAAACCGGCAATGAAATTCTTTCCACGATTAAAAATATTTTCCTCCAGGTAAGGGAAAAAAACTACTGAAGACTCCTATATTTCAAGACCTCTTAGAAAGGAAAGCCTCCTCAGTATTCCATCGAAAGAAGGAGTTTCACGGATAAATTTTGTTCTGAAGTGGGCCGACATTCTTTCTGGATACCCCAATAAGGATAAAAAGCTTAGACATAAGTCAATGTCGACAAACAGGCTTAAATTTGTTTTGGGATGGTTATCTGAGCTTCGATTCGGAAAGAAGATATAGTTTATCCTGTATTTCAAGTATTATATCTACAAATCTTTTAGAATAACACCAATAGAGTTTGATGAAAACAATAGTTTTTTTTTTTTAAGTAGAAGATTTACAATCATTTTTCATTGAAAAAAAATGGATAAATACCTATGAGATCATTTCTATTTCATGTCAATGTAAATAAAAAAATGCGTCTATAAAATATTATCTTCACTCCTATGAGATTATAAACTTATTGACTATCAAAAGAAGAATACTTTCGTATCTCTGTCTACTATATCATCACTTTTAAATCAAATAATTTTTGAGAGATAAAATAATAAAATTTGATCACGTTCGACATGCTATATAAGTGATACTTGGCTATATTTTACATGGTTAATTTTAATCTTTCTTGTATAATTGTGTACTCACTATTTCTCCCTTGTTTCTGCTTTTTAACAATTTCACTTTCATATGAATAGCCTATCTTTTAACATGAAACTTTTGTTTCAGTAAAAAGAAGCAAGATCAGGTTACAATAATATATATATATATATATATATATATATATATATATATATATATATATATATATATATATATATATATATATATATATATATATATATATATATATATATATATATATATATATATATATATATATATATATATATATATATATATATATATATATATATATATATATATATATATATATATATATATATATATATATATATATATATATATATATATATATATATATATATATATATATATATATATATATTAGTTAAAAACCTTACTTTGTTTATTAAATTGTCTCTTATTGTAATAATTCAAATGTAGCACTTCTGATTTCACTTAAAAATATTCCTGAAATAAACTCAAGCGTCTCAAAATAAATCCAAATGAAATTATCATCGCCGTCTTTAATTTCTAATAAGTATCAAATCAAAACTTTATTTAAAATTTCTCTGTCTTATCCAGGGAAGAGTACTCGAAACGAAACAAAATAATTTATTCACTTCTCATTTCAAAAGTGGAAATTCCTTAAAAATATGAAACAAATTCAATTAATTTCAACTTCAAACTCCAAGAGTTTTCACGGTATTCCGTGCAGCAACCCACTTTTGCAGTTGCATCGAAGCATATTTTAATTAAGTTCCTAATTAACTTATCATCGCTTTCCAAGCATAATTCCATTCAATTAGGATACCATTCTTTTCTCTGAGCTCAGTGTCAATAAGCAATTCAATGCAAGCCAAAGCCATGGGATTTGGAATTTGCTTACATTATAAACGGGCTGTGGGACGGGATTACCTCACACCGCAGGGATAGGTTGATTAATTATTTATTAATTGATCGGTTCATAGAGTGGGCTTGTCAGAAGCAGTGAATAAGTTGAGAATATTTATCCATCCATCACATGGAGATCTATATTAAATTAAGATTAATTTCTGACTTAATCATTACCATGATCTTTGAAAATATACGGCAGAAATTAAATAAGG
This sequence comes from Parasteatoda tepidariorum, assembly GCF_982258835.1. Taxonomy (NCBI): domain Eukaryota; kingdom Metazoa; phylum Arthropoda; class Arachnida; order Araneae; family Theridiidae; genus Parasteatoda; species Parasteatoda tepidariorum. Next base: position 67,310,035 of record NC_141764.1, read on the forward strand.
TTTTTTATCCCTTTTTGGAAGAAAAATACCATTAGAATACGCAGATTAGAGTTAATTTAATTACTAAAACCCATATACTAAAAGTTGTATAGATTTATTTACAATCGTGTCATTTTTTTTGGGGGGGGATAGGTGAATGCGTATAATCAAAAGAAAATTTCAAACATAAACTGAAATTTTCCGTGCATCAGGAAGATAATAGACAGGAATATCGAAATATCAAGCATGTTTTACGCTTTTGCAATTTCGCCATAAGAACGTCTTTCTCTCCCTCTCTCTCTCTTTATATATATGTCTAAATATATATATATATATATATATATATATATATATATATATATATATATATATATATATATATATATATATATATATATATATATATATATATATATATATATATATATATATATATATATATATATATATATTGTATATATGTGTGTGTTTTATTGTTAAAAATGTTTTATTATTATTAAAAAAATGCTGTAAACAAAATAAGAAAATGATATACTATCGGATATATATATTTGTGTGATCTGACAAGGAGATCATATTGTTTCATTATTTTTTCTCTGCTTTTTTTTCTTATAATAAAAATATTTTAATAAATATATCATATTTAATTATTTTTCTTCTTCTCTTTTCATAAATCTCTTCTATATTTTATTGCATGTTTTCTTGCGTTTGAACAAATAATCGAATTTTAATTTTGTAAACAAATTAATTTATTAAAAAATTGTTTGTTGATCATTTGCCTGTAACAGATGCCTATTTCAGCTGTCTATCTTTTGCCTACACTGTTAGAAATTTCTCGGAAAAAATGCTGAGTAACAATTTATTGAATGGTTATTTTACCACATTTAATCAAAACAGTCAAGTAACTATAGATAAAATGGTAATGAAGCTGTTAAGTTTGACAAAAAACGGTTTATTAACTGCTTTCACCTAATACGGTAAAACAACCAGAACTTTATCGCACTAACTGGATCCACCTTATGAAGCTACTTAGTGAGCACATTTCATAGCCGAACGGGCTTATCTGTCAATCTCATGACCGACAGAACTGGAGTTCGAGTCCTAGTATTGACACCACAATATTTCCTCCATTCCCTTCAACATATCAAGAATTTCTAGTGTCCGGCACTCTTTAATGCCCATTACCTTACGAAAACCCAAGCTCCTATGTCTATTTAAATAATTATTTTTTTTACGTTTTTGAAAAATGCTAGTTGTGAATGGTTAAAAAACCATATAGTTTAGTATTCATGGTTTTATAACCATGCTTTTTGTAAATGGTTTCAAAACCATAAAAGAAAAAAATTTTCTTTACAGTAAACTTTACGGCTAATCGGATGGACAGACAGCTGCCTATTATTTTATCATAATTTTGAATGAAAATTTTAACAGTGTATGAAAATTAAGATCAAGGTTTGATTTTCGATTCGTAAAGCTTAGTTTTCTGTACGAATTGTACTTTTTTCCGATCGTGTCTTAGTGGTTTCAAATCAGCTCTAATTTAATACCCATTGTGGTTTCGGAACAGGAACAGGGTGCAAAAAGAGATTTTTGCAGAGATAGTTTGCTTAGCATCTGTTGTCTGATATAAATAGTGGAAGTAATCAAAAGGAATAAAATCGAATTCAGATGATCAAAACGGAGAAATCCATGATTGTCATTATTAGCACTTTAAGGCAACTCTAGTGCATTTTTATAAGCAAAACCAAACTACTTTTCAGAAGATATGTAACATCACTAAGGACTTCTATACGAAATCGAATTACGGTAAAAATTACACGCACTCTGGGTGAAAGTATGTTTTACCGTAAAATCTTCCGGAAAAAATATTTATTATGATATTTTCCGTAAAGTCACTGAATCTCTGTAATTAAATGAATATTACTGTAAATATTGCGTTTTAAAATTTTAGGGTAAAATTGATTTTGCGATAAAATTAATTTTATGTACTGGGTTACCAGTACTTTTTGTCTTAATTTTATCCGAAGGACTTTTAAAGTGTACGCTTTTTCAGTTACCGAAGTTCAGCTTCTGGTAAAAAAAAATAGTTCGAAAGTCATGTGCATTAGAGGATGTCCTCTTCAATAAAAAGAGTCCTTAACTTCATTCGATTAGAAAGATAAAATGATTTATTTCATTAAAAAAATTGCCTCAAAATTAGATTTTTTTTCGAAATTGTTTATAATGCAGTGATTCAAAAAAAACTTCCAAAGATTCGAAAACTCATTTCAAAACTAAGAAAACGTGAAGCATTGAGTAGAGCTTACATAATAGACAAGTTTATTAACAAAAAAATCATGAAAAGGTCCTCCTCTCTTATGAATCTGAGTGAATGCACCTTATCTTTTCTAGCATAAAACTTTTATCCATTCCTTTGTCATTCCCGAGGCTTATCCAAGCATTCATATCGGCCCTTTACCCGGAATGGATGAATGACGGGTACGCCGACGCCCCATCTTACCCTGTCACGTGCAGGTGAAAGCCAAGATGGAGTCCCCCTCCATGTCATGTTACCTTTGCCTCTAGTGATGGGCCATTGTTCTTGTCAAAAGCTTATGGAGAATGAAAATCGAATCACAAAGGGAATAGTTTCTGACAGTAGGGACGTGTTGGAATGCACTAGAAACTGTGTCTAGAAAATTCCAGTTTGTTTCATTTTTATTTAGCGAAGATTCTATTGAATATGGAAAGAGTTCAGCAGGAAGGACAGAAGACTTAGCTTGGTTTTAGCTAAAGACAGGGCGGTTTCTTTTTTGTTCGTGGATTGAATAATGCAAATCTCTGTTTTCATTCTTCTCAAATGCCCCGCATTGATTTTGAAAGTGCTTTTCTATTCTGGTCTGGAAGGGTCACTAAGTGTCTTCTAACACGTGCGATTTTAATGTTCAGTTTTTTTCTGTTCTTGCTGTAGTTAGTTATAATTTGTACTTGTGAATGTTTTGAGGAAATTTAAAGTAGCATGAGTTCCGTAAGACTGAACTCAAAAGTAGGAGGAGGGTAATAAAAATTGTCCAAATCCCCAGTACTTTTGTGAGTGCTGTTCAAATTTCGGATACATTATCCTTGTATCTGAACTAGTTGGAAAAAAAGAGCCATGGCAAGTCTATTGCTAACGCGCTATTTACATGAGGACTGAAAGAAAATCATCAGAAAGCAGTCTTCATACGTCCGTCCTGACTTATAGAAATTACACTATTCCTAATGTTAATAAGAACCCAACCTTGCCAGGATTAGTGAAAAAGAACAACGTGAAGCAAAGAGTCAATCATCACGTGCTTGAATTCCAGCTTGACACGAAGTTGTTTACACCAGGCAACGCTTGCTTGTGACTAGGAAAGTCGGTGACAAATCAGGTTTTCCAACGTCATGTGACGTGACGAGCCTGATGTCAGGCCTAGTGTATATAGGGTATAAGGCCCTGAAGCGTCATTGTAAAGAACAAGAGTTCTATCCGTGGTAATGGTTTAAGGTCCATCTAGTTTCAGATCAATGATTACCAACTTACGGTAGAGCAGACAGGTTGTAATATCAACCCCTTGTGACGCTGCTAGTTTCGAAATTGCGGCACCCTTACCTCTATGATCTACAAGGCCAATACCTGGCTTATTTGTAGAAAAAATAAAAATATTGCAAAATGTAGAATACCTTAATGAATAAGAGAAATGATAATATAAATTTGTGGAATACGTTTAGTTCTCAATTGAAATAATCAAAAATTGAAATTGTTGTTTTGCCATGCTTTTATAAGTAGTTATTCCAAGAATTAAAGTATAAACTACATTTGTAAGAAAGCCTTTTTTCAAATTATGATAGGGAAACCTTGTGCGTTTTGTAGCTTGGGCCTTTCAACAAATGTTGTGCATCATCACCCAACCTTGGCCAAGCTCTGCCCAATTTTAGGGCTCGATCTTTTGACGGGCAAGTTTCGTAGCCAGTAAATTCTGTGTCTGTCTTTGAAGGCGAATTAGAGTACCAGATGCAAAATAACCGATTCCAAAGAACCAAAAAAGGAAATCATCTACCATTTTTACGGCAAATTACTTTGCTTTCCAGAACCTTTATTTTGTTTACAGTAAATTAGTTTAAATTAAATTTCAGTTAATGTTAGATCATTCATCTAACCCAATTTATAACAATCCACAGAACCAGATTCATTGGTTTTAACCCATTGATATTTAATAGCAGGAATAAATTATTTGATATCCATAAAATTAAATCATCAGTTTATAAATAACCGCTGATTTAAATCAAGTGAAAGCAATCCTTTGAATTCAGGAAAACAATTTTACCACCTTTTGATCATAATTTGAATTGCTGATCACTTGTTGAATAAATTAATTTTTCCCAAGCATTAATTTATTGCGTGAGAGATACGCATAAAATGTTTATAATCCATCATATTAAGTTCTTTAATTAGATATCCATCGATTGTATGCATTTTAAGATTTATTTAATTCAGTAATTTTAATCTGTTCATCAGAAAAATTCAATGCAGTATTCTGTAATTAGCATAAATTATTTCAATTTTGTGTATTCGAGAAAAATCTGCACATTAATTTTTAACATTTATACAAATTAATGTTGCATTACATATTATTTTATCCGAATGCATTTACATAAATATGAGAGGCTCTAGTAATTAGAGTCAATAAATTGTAAATCTTTGAGTCGTATCATGTTAATCTCATTTATATTAAATCTGCTAAATTATTTTGATAATGGTTAGTATTTCAAATTCTATCAGCATATCAATGGACTTACAATATCTAATTTTAAACAATTTCCATGATTTTGCGCAAAAATACCGTGACTGAAACACATGATTTCAAAAATGAATGAATATGCATTCCCAGAAGTATGCATCATTTTATTTCAAAGAAATAAGAATCATCCGATTCCCTGATTTAAAAACCATGCAGCTATGAATGGTTAGAAAAATATACGAAAGCTACGTCTTGACTATAGTGCTATATAAAATTACGTATTCACAAGTACTTTGATTTTAGCACTTAAAAATGAGGAGTTTTGTAATACAGTATGAAGGAAGAATTAGACGATTATTTTTAACGCATAAGCAATGAACTAATAATTTTCAAATATTCATCGTCAATAATCCAGACAAACATTTATCTTATTTGTTTCAAATCAGATGGTTTCTTTTTATATTGCGAAATGATTCCAAGCTTCTTAAGAAGTAGCTTAGTAAATGCAGAAATTAAGTTAGTAGATACAAAAATAGGTTAACCTTCTATATTTTCTTTCGAAACATCATTAAATAGCATCTTTCAAAAATCTAGTGAGACCAAATCTCGTGTGAACAAAATATTTCGAAGATAAGAATTACTATTTAGGGTACTACACACGCAAGATTTCTTTCCCACACGAGAGTTTTAGAATTGTTTTTCAATCTCAGAAAATGACACTTGACTGAGCAGAGAAAGAAGGTTTAAGTAATATCTTTTAATAGCAAATGGAAGAATATGTTCTATGATAAAGATAAAAAGGTTTAATTTCTGATCTAAGTCCTAAAACTCAATCACGCGTTTTAAGTTTGCACCAAAAGAATATTTGAAAAACGAATTTTTATCATAGGTAAAGCTTTGAGCATACTTTTATGCAATTTTCAGATTATAATTTTTTTCCCCATTTGTATGGAATAGAACGTCAGTCATGTCAGCTAGCTTATGACTTTTCTTAATTAAAAACAAGTAGCACTGGGAATTTATAGCACGTTTTTATCGTAATTATTATTTTTCTTTTTGATCGCTTATGTCAATTGAGCAAAGACAAAACTAACGTGGGTTGTCATCAACGAGTTAGTATTTTTAAAAGTATTTGAAACCACATGTTTATTCCTTATATAATTAACCTGCGAAAGAAAAAGAATGGTTCAAACTACCAGAATATCGTAAAAATTACCGTCTTTCTTGCTCAGTGGGTTCAAAAAACCGATAAATATTACTGAAGTGCTTTGGTAATAAAGGGTTTTGAAATTCGTGATAAAATTTTGTAAACATCGTTAAATTTGGAAATTTTAGCAGAATACTTTAGAGCATAGCATAAAAATCATCTATTACTTAAAATTTACTTTTCAGTTTCGTATTTTTTTTCTAAACGCATGGTCATGAAAACTTGAATTTTGATTACCAGAATTTCCTGTTAACCGTTTTTATATGAACAGAAAAATTACCTATTGAACTGTTTAAATACAGTATAGTTTAGTTTTTATTAAAAAAAATTATGGTTTGTTTTTCGTTATTCATTTATTTAGATGATAAGTTAAACTTCCTTTCATAATCTTATAATACTAAGTCAGCTTGGAAGGTTAATAATTATAATGAATTTGAAATTATTTGATATTTTTTTCATTGACTAGGATTATGCAATTTTAAGCTTTGCGCATAATCACATTCTATTATTGCAAATAGTTTTATTACTCATGATTTTTCATTCTTTATAAGGAACAGGTATTCGGCAGTTGATTTATAGAACGACTTAAAATTGTGGTTTTGCTTTCAATTTTTTGAAATAAGTACGAAGTTATGCTTCTAATTTTTAATGAGTTCATGCTTGATGCACATTATTTTGTATTTCATATACAACGTGTGCGTTTAAAAGGAGCGGGACATGCACGAAATATAAATGAGATATAATGTCATTATCGCTTGATAATTTAAATATATCTTTGCAGTAAATAACGCTTCCAATTTTCGTAGCATGCATGTTATATCTGTGTTGCAATGTATACTTCATATATACTTGTTCCTAATATATTTTAATTTAATTAATATTTAAAAAAAAAGATTTTAACACATCTTTTAAAAATACTTATAAGGATAAAATCAACTTAATACATTCAAACTATATCAAAAAAATATTTCTTCCGAAAAAAAATTAGATTTATAAAGATTTGTCGGTTTGCTCCCGTAAAGAACATTTTGAGGAGAAACGTCAGCGAACTACGAAGCACATCCGTCGAACGTTATTCAATTCTATTCTTTGCATCCTTGTTCTTCGAACGGAAAAAGATTCCTAGTTCAGACCATGCAGAAGTTTTATTTTGTGCGCCGCGATGCATGCGAAGTGGCAAGCGGTTGTAGAGGTATCAAGAACTATTGTCTGGACAAAATGTAGACCCCGCGCTGTCAGATAAGTTGGAAGCCATCCAAGACTGGCAGATTGCCTGGATTGATGGTATGTGATGAGTATGGCATACTCCACTTCCAAATGACCTGCTTTGACTCCGTGCAGCAATCTATCATTTCCTCTCAAAAGCATATCCGCGCACCCTTCACTTCACTGCTTTCTTTTGTACGGGATAGAAAAGGATTTTCAGTGATAATTAAGATGTCGGGAAGTTGATAGTTTGTGAAAGAGTCAATAGACTAGCAGTGTAGATTACCTCAGCTAACAATAGCGTATCTCTTTCAAGGAAGATTTATATTGTGGCGGGTTAACATCTTCATTATGCTGACAAGAAGAGGCGTTGTGAAGATGACTCGCAGACAAATAAAATGGAGGATAGCAGAATGAATTATCATTGGATTTTTGAATGCCTAGTTTGTAATACGATGTAGCTTTTAATGTGTAGGCGATTGAGAATATTCAATGAATCTCCACTCATCAATCTAGTTTCTTAAGGGATATTACATATTCTTTTTCAATTTACACATAAATTAACTAGGATATGAGGTATAAAAAATTTCAAAGATAATTATGATGTCCTGATTTGGTCATGAAGGATGGGACACTAAAATTTCATGCCCAATGGCGTGATGCTGTCAGTGGGATCAGCTTTGTGCACTGGTCATCTTTACCTCTAAGACAGGCTCCTACAATCTGAAGTCGTGTTTAACATCAGTATATAAGAAATTTATAAGATGTTAAGTAAAACAATCTCGCAGCCGCCAACTGTCAGCCAAGAGTTTAAGAAGAATACATAAAACTTCAAAATTTCCTGCAAAGCGGCAGGATTCCGGCAGTGTGGTCAGCATTAAGTAACTGTCCTCTTTACTATTGAGGGTAACAGCCCTTAGATGGGGCTGTTACCCCTCAAACTGAAGTCAGTGGTTTTTGACCAAGGATAAAACATCAGTTCTTCACAATGACAGCTCATACTCTAAAAAACAACTCTCACTTTTGACTATTTAACATTTTTTGTTGATAAACTGATTATTGTGTTTATTAGAAAAGTTAGATACAATAGGCAGTATGAAGTTGATTATTTTTGTTTGGGAGAAAATAGAATTATAAAATGTTTCTTTACTATTGTCGAAATTCGATTTCTCGAAGAAGTGATGATAATTGTTTTGTCACTTTGATGAAATGTCAGCTCGAAGCATATACAGAGAAGTGTTTTCGTCAAAAACGAAGAAAGTTTCGTGAAATTTGAGTATCTATTTTTTAGAGTGCCGTGCTTTAACCACTGTCCCCTAACGGTTCAAATTTATATATGATTAAATAAAATATTTTTAAAGAGAAAATATTTTCTAAGTTTGCATTTTTGAATTTAAGATTGTTTGAATTTTTCCAAATAATCTTCGATTTATTTCAAAATAATCCTCGATGAATATTTTTACAAAATATAATTTTTTTTTTCTAATTTTATTCTTCATAAATTTTTTATCTGCCTTTCTTACTTACACATCGTTACAAAATTACTCAAAAATATCATTAGAATCTGATATCGATACAAAGCTATAAGTTTATTTTATTAAATTGAACATTATACCACGCTACTTTTATACTGAAAGATTAATATTTAGTATGAGTTTCCTTTCATAAATGCCTTTTATAAAATAGCAATCTTCGAAAAATATTCACTAGAAGAACTTTAAATAAGCATAATAGCGAGACTTAACTATATTTGGGTGATCCATTGGTATTAGATGAGTTAATGGTGGGATAGCAAAATGTTTCCCTAAGGGGTTGCAGAGAAAGGAAAATAAATGAAAATGCTGTAAGAAGGAGAAGAGTTTCTATTTGTTACGGAAATGCAACTACTAAAAGTAAATTTATTGTCGTAAGGCACAAAGCTTTAGTGACAGATTTCTTACTATAGAGGAAGTGTTTATAACCATGGTTTGCATACTTTTACGCCCACATAATACTATTCTTATTGGCTTTGATATTATTTTCTTGTTGTTTAACAAAAAACGAATACTTTATAACTAGATCTGTGTTTTATTTTTGTAATAGTTATTTACAATAAATATTGTTATGTAAATATATAAAGTAATAGATAAGACAGAGCTTCTATTTGTTATGGAAATGCAACGATTAAAAGTAAATGTACTGACGTAAGACACAAAGATTTAGTGACCGATTTCTTACTACGGAGGAAGTGTTTATAACCATGGTTTGCAAGCTTTTACCCCCAAGATAATATTATTCGTATTAACTTTTATATTATTTTCTTGTTGCTTAACATAATTCAAATAATTTATAACTAAGTCTGTATTTTATTATTCTAACAGTTATTTGCAATAAATAATGATATTAAAATAAATAATGTAATAGATAAAGAAAAGCTATTTGTTACGGAAATGCAAAGACCGAAAATGAACTTACTGATGCGAGACACAAAGCTTTTGTGAGAGACTACTGAGGAAGTGTTTATTACTAAGGTTTGCAAGCTTTTCCCCCTTAGATAATATTATCCGTATTAACTTTAATATTATTTTTTTGTTGTTTAACATAATTCGAATAATTTATAAATAAGTCTATTTTATTATTCCAATCATTATTTACAATAAATAATGTTATTAAAATAAACAAAGTAACAGGTTAAAATGAGCCATTTGTTACGGAATTGCAACGACTAAAAATAAGTTTACTGACGTGAAACACAAAGCTTTAGTGACAGATTTCTTACTATGGAGGAACTGTTTATAACCATGGTTTACATGCGTTTACCCCTTAGATAATATTATTCTTAAATATTTTTCCTATTAATCTTGATCATTTTTATATTGTAATTCATCATACATCGAATAATTTAACTTAATAAAAACTAAGCCTAAATTTTATTATTCTAATAGTTATTTAAAATTAATTCTTCCTCCATCAGCATTAGAGCCCAGTGCATGCCAGAGCTGTCCCAACTGGACGTTTCCATTTGGCATTTACACTAAAAAGTATTATTAAAATAAATATGATTATAGAAGGTAAAAAAGTGTTTCTATTTGTTACAGAAATACGCATCTGAAAGTAAAATAATTGTCGCCAGACTCAACGATGTAGTGACAGGCTCCTTACTATATAGTTTTTATAATCATGGTTTTTCTCACGTTCATGATAATATTATAAATCTTGTCATCATAAATAGAATAATTTAACTTTGTATATATGCCTATATTTTATTATTCTAACAGTCATTTACATTAAATAATATTATTAAAATAAATAAAACTATAAAATAAAGAATAAAAGCTTCTAATGGTTACAAAAATATGCCTATGAAAATAAACTTTCTATCGTTAAACGCAAAGCTGCAGTGACAATTTTTTTAAAGAGTTTATAATCATGGTTTACATGTTTTTGCACACAGATAATTTCATTCTTATTAGTTTTAATATTATTTTCTTGTTGCTTATCATATATAGAATAATTTAACCTTATAACTAGGCCTATATGAAATTATTCGAATTGTTATTTAGAATAAATAATGAATCCATATTATGAAAATAAATAAAATTACAGAAAGCAAAACGAGCTTCTATTTGTTAGTGAAGTAAGCTGCTGCAAGTAAATTCATTGTTTCAAGATAGTATACGCTTTTATAAATCCGCGATGGCGATGAAAATTTAGATTTTTTTTTAATTATTCACATTTAAACTTTAGTTCATTATCTATCGAAAACATATAATTTCCTTTTTTTAGCTCTGTTGTTTAGAAAAGAACTTATGGTTGTTTTTCCATGCGCTGACTGATCGAAACCGAGGAAAACGAAACCGAAACCCAGAAACGAAACGAAAATAATTTTTGTTATGCTTTTCGTTTTCTTACCTTTGTTTTATTCGATGTTTTAAAGCAGATAAAATTAATTTTCCAAAATTAATTTTTGAATTATTATTATTATTATTTTTATCAGAGATTTCTTGAATTTTAAATGTATTGTCTAAAGAACGCTGATTTTCAGAAAATTTTTTTAAGCTTACGTGCATTACAAAATAAATTTACCGTAATATTTTTCGAAATTTTTTAAAATAGATTTTTATATCATGCAAATTTTTTATAATAATATCAAAGTTTGGTACTAAAAGCTAAGATCAAAATGTGATTTTTCTTTAAATCACGTTTTAAAGAGGAGTATTTGGAATTTTTCTCTAAAATTTCATTAATTATTAGATATTTAGTTTCATTTCATTGCTTTCTTTGAAATTTTCTTAAGATTACAACGACAGGTAGTTACATTATAAATACAGAAAAAAAAATTCTGAAATTTAGGTCTTAGAAACTCGCTACAGAGCTGTAAGCGTGATAATAAAAAATTAGTATGCTCAAATTTGCTCCTGCTTTAAAAATTATTTTTTAAATTTTTAAAATTTATTTTGAATTTATAGTTATAGAGCCCTTGCTTCCCAAGCATAAAATTAAAATTTTACTTAAGCTTTTTTTAAAAAAAAGAAACTATAGATAATTCAGTCAGATACCTTAAATTATAAAGCGAAGTTGACAGATTTCTTACTCAAATGAAAGTACTCGTAGTAATTAATTTACATGTTCTTTCAACCAGATATTAATATTATTTCTTTTTATATAATTTTTATTATTATTATAAATCATGATATTATTATTTATCATTAAAAAAGTAATTCAACTTAAAAACTAGTTTTGAATTTAAATACCTCGATAGTTTTTAAAAATGTATAGCTATTTAATTGCTGTTGTAATTTAATTTTATACAAACAATTTAATCTTACAAGCATACTGAGTGTTTATTTCAATATTCTTCTAATTCTAAATAGATTTAAATTCTGTTATGAGTTCTGTTATTATTCTGTTATCTTTTAATATGTTACTTTTTCGTCATTTGGTTGTTATATGAAAATTTAATTTCAAATTCATAGATATCTCTAAGCTGGTATCCAGTTTTGTTCTTAAAATTGAGTATGATTATCTTAAATTTATCGTTGAATCTTGCAAAAAAAAAAACAATATGTGTTGTTCCTTTTACAGTTTTTCTCATTTTTTATTATACACTCATGATCTTAAATATTTTTTTTATGAATTAAATAAGCAAAACTTAAAAAAGGTTTTAGCTTCAATGAGTTAAATCTTAACTTAAAAAACTAATTTAAAGTGACAAACCCTAATACAAAGAACGTAATTTTAACTTGATCTTTATTTGAATAAATTTAAATTTAAGACATTTTTATTTTGTTATGAGTTAAGCTAGCAATATAAAAATTTAGTTCAATATGTTTCTAACAATATATGATTTCGCTTAAAGATTAAAATAAACGCACATTGTAATTAGAAAAAAGGAATTGCTTTGAAAATTGCTTCGTTACGCTATTATGTTAACATTCTTTTTATAAGAGACTATACAATTTAAAATTTCGAATTCTAAAGAATCTGAACTAATTTATTCACAAATAACAGAATTCATAGAGTGAAAAAAAATTAAAAAAATTCATTTTTCTAGTTAACGTTCTTCTGATATGCCTCAGCAAATATATATATAAGGTTGACTAAATTCCTAAAGTCCACCGTAAAGGAACACAAAACTTCTGAAGTAAATTTTTTCAGAATTAATTTCAAGTGTAAAAATCTTAAATGTTGTTTATCGACTTCGTAAAGAGGCATTGTCACTTCAATTCTGGCCTTTATCCGCCCGCGATTGATTTTCTTTTCTTTCTTCCTTGGTTATTTCAACGAAAATTAAACTCGTCGCCAACTATTGCCAACAAGCGTTTCAAGTTCCTGTTTTAAAAGCGTTGACTTGGCATCTTTGTTCGAAAAGTCTTTTTAAAAAATTTATTTGTCTACTTTAGAAATTTCTAATCCCATTGAAAAGATTTCCATTGGCTTAGAGAATTTTATTCTCACAAATCTCAGTTTGAATTTTCTCTTTTTAAAAGATATAAAAAACACTGTTCCTTTAGTTAAAACAGTCATACTGTTAAGCTTTATTCATGTTTTTTGTATGTTTGCCATTTCAGGGCATTAAATAAATTGAATGCCATGAGGTAAAATATAAAGAAGTCTTTATCGTTTATTATTTACCTTTGAGTATGCGCCTTTATTTATTGATTAAATGTTATTGTAATAAATTTTAAATTCTAGTTTGTAATGCATTTACATTTTTGTGAGCAATATGCAGATTTTTTAAAGGTAATTTCTATTTTAGAGAGTTTTAGTTTTTGTTGAAAATTTTCAAAAATTTTTACAATTTTACTTCTCGTCCATTAAAAAAATTAAACCCATTAAAACGTAATTAATAAAAAAAATTTATTCATTTATGCTGTTATATTAATCAAAGTTTCACTCTTTTAAATTCTTTAAAAGCAATTCATAACAATAAATAAATTAGAACGTCATTTTTCATTGATTAGTTTTTTTTATTTGTGGTTAAACTTGAAATTTCAGATTGTGGCTAAAAAAATCATATATCTGGAGAAAAAAAAATTTAAATAATTTTTTGGAATAATTTCAAAATTCTTTTATTAGACATTAATAACTTTTTGATAAGGTTCCAATTAAAGATTTTATTTACTGATTTTGGAAGTAAATATAGCTTTTGGCTGAAACTTGTGTATTAAAAAAGCTGAAATTGTTTTTTTCTCAACCCATATTTTTTTTCTTTTTTTAGTTTTTTTTTGTCTAAAATATTTATCACGGTGAAGAAGAGAAAAGCAAATATTTTCTTTGTTTGCTTAAATGTAAGCATTTTTAGTCGAGGTTTAAACCAATTAGCTAATTCTGATAATTTCTAAAAATAGCACTTTCATTATTTCCATTGAAGTGAACTTATTTGTAAATTATCGCTTTTTATTCTTCTTTGTTTCGCTTGTAATTTCAAAATAAATTAAAGAATCTGATGATTTTTAAATAAATACATTTCACAAAATATCTTATTCTCATTGTCTGAATACAATACTCTTTACCAAAACACTTTAACAAATGAAACTAATTATTGCGAGAAATTATATTTTGTAAATTTATTTTTAACTAAATGATTGAAATCAACTAAAATTTCATAACAAAGAATTTACTATAAAAGATGAAGATAATTAAACTGAACAAAAAAAAATAATGTTTTACGCTTCAATCAACGTTATTATCTTGTTCACTCTTTTTTTTTTTTTTCAATAGTAGCAATTTTAACTAAGCTAATGCAAGCATAGAAATTTTGCAAATAATGGGAAAATTATATTTTGAATTATATTTTGATTATATTTTAATTACTTAATTTAAATATTTGAATATTTAATTGCTTAATTATAGAAATTTCTTCTTTTTTTTACCAAAACTAGAAGCCTTTCATTAATTTAAGTTTGCTGTTATTATGTTAACATTTACTACGCTCACTTTAGCCAGTTTCAACTGGAAAATAAATACTTGGGTCGAATTGCGGCCAGAAATTCGCCGCGCAACACATTGCATGGATAAAAACTTTCGGAGGACAATATACTCTGCGTGGATAATATTTTGGGTATACAATACTTTATGTGGACAAAACTTCAAGTTCAAAGTGCAAAGTTGCAAATTAATGACTATTAATTTATTAGCAATTAATTTATGCATTAGTTTTAATACAAATATTATATCTAAATATTTTAATTGGGTCAAATTTCCTAATAAATTTAAATTTATTAAAAACATTGATTTTTTATATTTATTATTTTAAATTAAGAAATGGAATAATAAACACTTAATGGTAATTCAGAAAATTTAATGTTTCAAACCTTCAAAATCGCAATTAATTTAATTTCAATAAAAGTAAAACTTTATATATATATTTCTTGTATTTTTTTTAAAATTTTATTAAGAGTATACAAAGCATTTACTGTTGCTTTAGGAAAATTAATGTTTGCGAAGTGCGTCCAGCAAAGTTTCGCACCAGCGAAATTATGGATAAGCTAAGTTTTATTCACGCACATTTATGGATCAGGGAAATTTTGGCGATAAAGTTTTGATCCCGAACCAAATACTTACCACCATAAAAATCTTGAAAGAAAAAAGAATTATGAAAAAAGCAAAACAAATATGATTTATCTAACATTTATTTAAACTCACTAATTTATATAAACACAACAAACTGATTTAAACAAGTAAAACAATTCAGCTTGTTTTCTAAATAATGATTTATAGCAACATTCCCGTAAAAACGCAATTACATCTTAAATTAGTTTAATGTATTTCAAACAATTACTTATCAGAGTTCACAAACTTCATTGTACTTCTTAAAATTTCGAATTTAAAAAATAAAAATGGGGAAAGTGTAGCAAGTAACACTTAAGTTAGTCCTCTGAGATAAGTTTAAAAGCTGCAGTGACAAATTTACGACAAAATATATAATTCATTCACTGAACTTAGCATAACAACAACATTTCCTATCCACTAATCTTCAAGCTCGACATTTCAACAAACTTTGATTCCCCTTTATATTCTTAATAATGGATTCATAAAGCTTGTGTCCCGTTAAAAACCATCATCTCCTTCAACTTTAATAACGTCGTATCCAAAAGAATAGCAAACTTTGCTTTTAGAAGGACTTAAGCTGCATCCCCACTGCATAAGCACCAATAGAATTTTCTTGAAACGGAAGGTGGGGCTCATTTTGTCCAACTTAAGTTAGTTGCAAAATTTCCCTTTGGAGCTCTTTGTCCTCACTCTCCTCTTTTTTCTCTCAAAAACTCCCTCAACAAAGGAGGCACGTAGTCAATAACGTCAACCTGAAAACACTATTAAGAAGGTCATTTGTCACAAATGCTCTCATAATCCTTCGAGCGCTTTTGGATAGGAATCTACTGCTTTCATCGCGTGAGGTACAACTTCCATCCATGTTGAAGTTTCATCAAGAATTTAAAAGAGGTAGATAATCTACCCATGCTTTAAATTCTCCTTTAAAGGGGCTAAAGCCGAGGAGAAGGTCGTCAATTTATAATGAAGACTCTTGAGGTACAGCCGTGCTGTTAGAGATATTCTCCTTTGTTTGTGGAGGAACTCCAATTACGTTCTCTCTCCCCTGATCCCTTCACCAGGTTTTACTTCTCTATCAAGAAAACCAAGCTTTCTTTTTGCTTTCTTTTTTCTCTCTTCATTTTTTGCCGTTACTTCCTGGAGTCACTAAAACCAGGAAATACCTTCATTTGCTTTTCTCTTGAAGAATTGTTTTAAAACTAATTTTTTGAAGAATTAGCTACATGGAAAGTTTGCTCTGTGAAAAATAGCGTCTTTGGTTTTGTTTAAAAGAAAGCATTTATAAATAATGCTTGTGCTTACAGGAAAGGTTTGGATAAAATACAAAATATTTGATGTTTAATCCAGTAATAAATAATAAACCGTAGATACTGTCAAAATGAAATTATGTGCAACTTCTTAAGAGAGTACTAGAATGAAATGCATATTTCGGTTTGTTGAAAGTGTACTTTTGCCGCCATATTTGATAGCGATTTGCTTTAAATATAAATTTGTAAATTTAATTTAAAAAAATACAATTTACGAAGTTAAAGATTATTGAAATTGAAATTATTCTGGCGAATTTCCTTTAGGGAACTTTAGCAAATTCGGTTTTCTTTAGTACTTTTTAGTTTACCAAAATATTTATTATTTCTTGCAAATTATTACGGTTAAAATCGTTACTTATTCGATAAAGTGAACATATTTTCTGTTCAAGAAGAGTCATAACATTAAGTTATCAAGTTAGAGACGTACGATGGTATGACACAACTTAAAGTCAATTCTAAGCCTATATTCAAAGCTTAGATTCGAAACGGAGTTACTATTTTTAGGAATCAACTTTAGTACTAGAGTTGCAGTGCGTTATGACGATATTATGATTTAACACGTTCTAAAACTTCTAATAGAAAATAGAGAAGAAATTCTGCAAGAAATACCATACTAATACCGTAGAAAAAATACCATACTGTAGGGTAATTACCCAGTAAAAAAATTATGCTTCTGGTTAAAAAAAATTGTCAAAATATAGGATATTTCTTCAGTTCAAATGGCAACGGTTGACTGGAAATCCTGTTTATCAAAATTATGCCACGCATTTCGAAAATAATACAAAACTGAAAACTAAATTTAATTGAATAAATGATTTCCAAGCCAGGCTCTAAGGTATCATGATAAATTTGCTAAATTTTACTGCATTTACGAATTTTTTAAGAACTATAAGGCCATATATATTGTTTGTTACGTAAAAACCATTGCGAAATCGCTTCGATGAAAATCACCGAGCTTTTTGGTGTTCCAATAGAACAAAACCACAGTAAGGTTTACCATATTTTGGTATTTTTGACCAGCTTTTTTCTAAGCCTCTTCATAGTCATATGTCATTACTGTCGCATGCCACCGCGCTTCATCCCATATGTGACAAAATGGAGGATTTTTCTCATTTTCTTGATATTTGTAACTCAGTTACGACTCATTTTCATTTAAAAATTATTATTCCACGATACTTGTTCGATACTTAGTATAACCTGATTTTCGAGTGCCTTATTATTTAAAAGGAACATTAAGGATATATGCACGAATTCCTTGAAGTTATTACTATTTGAATTAAGAATACTTCAATGGCAATTAATTTCTGAGAAAGCCTGCTGGATAGTTCCTTTATTCTCTACATTTTATTTCATATTTCTGGCAGCAATTTGCATTGAATGGAAAACTGAAATGAAATGCACCATTTATTTATTTTTCCTGTTATACTCATTTCATCCTCAATAGAAAGTTTTGTTTTCCATGTATATATGAGTTGAATATGATTAAATTTGTACATACATTTGGTAAATAAAACGAAAAAATATTGATTTTTATGAGCAACTCTGTAAACAAAGTTATACTTGAAAGCTTGTAGTAGAATTACGTGTATGTTTTTCGTATTTTATGTTAATAGTACTGGTAATTTGAGTAGAAAGGAACTCTTTGACAAAAGACTCTCTATCAAAGATGATCAATTATGATAATCTTCGTGTACGTATATGAAGAGCTTTTTTAAAAGTTAATTAAGTAGATATACAGAAACGCTTGCATTAGACAACATTTTAGGAATCAACATGAGTAAATGAAAAACTATTTTATAATTAGGTGTAAACAATGGGAGTGTATACGAAATCAGCCCCATAATCTAATTTCGCATAATCTGTATAAATTTAGTGAATTATTTAACTAGTTTTTTCTTCTTCATCCAAAGCACTGCATCCTATAGCAGTCAAAGGCCGTTTCAAGTTGTACCCCCATCTAGTCAGACCTAGAACAAGATTTCACTTGTTTCCCCTATGGATGATCTTCGAATATCTTTTAACAGATTTTAAGCACACGATCTAAGCATTCCTTTTTTTTTTTTAACTTTCTAAGATTTTGCAAACATTATCTTTTTTATTGAGTGTTGTCAGCTTGGAATAAATGTCCAAGTTATCTTAGCCTAAAGCAATTTATGATTTTTACGGCATCAGGATGTTTGTAACTTTGATAAATCACACTGTTCAACAATGATCCAAACCCTTATTAGCATAGGCAGTTTCAAATGTGTTCCTAAAATTTTCTGTTCAAAGGACAGTAGTTTATTCTCATGTGATTTGTTCCAGTAGTCATACATACATAACGAAGTAGGTCACATCAGCAATTTTGAATTTTGTGTTAAGGCTAATAGATCAGGATTTTAGCTAATTAGTCAAGCCTTATTAGTATTTAATTGCCGTTCAAAGTCTAATTTAAATTTTCAATCAAATCATCAAATAATGTGAGTAATTTATATAATGTAATATAAGTAATCATAAATAATCTATGTATACAGTATATAAAATTTCTAACTATTTTAACATTAATTAGAACACTAAACATGTTATTTCAACTCAATATCAAATAAAGCCAGTTCTTCATAATGCAGAACATCGGTTCCCAATTTTTTTCGGCAATGACTCCCCAAGCAAACAAAATTCTTTTGTTAGAACTCTGACTTCTAAAAAATGCTTATTATCAGGTGAAATATTCTAGAAAAAAAAACAAATGAACAAAAAAAACTAGATGAACGTTTAAAGTGAATAAAATTTCTTCATTGTTTCAACAATAAGTCTTACAATTAGGTTTTACATTGAGTAAAGTAAGTTACATTGAGTTGAGTCTAGTAAAATTTCCGCCAAAAAATGGAAATTGAATAATATAAGCTGAATTATA
Organism: Parasteatoda tepidariorum; assembly: GCF_982258835.1. Lineage (NCBI taxonomy): Eukaryota > Metazoa > Arthropoda > Arachnida > Araneae > Theridiidae > Parasteatoda > Parasteatoda tepidariorum. The sequence continues at coordinate 67,329,403 of NC_141764.1, forward strand.
GCTTTTGAAAAAAAACAGTCTCAAACTGTGAGAATATCTATCAGAGGAAAATAATTCATTACACTTGAATTCATTTTGAATTTCAAAGTTCTATGAGAAATACAGACTGATGCAATCATTTGCATATCCTTTTAGTAATTTTGTTTAAATATCATCGACATTAAGATATATATATATACATATATATATATATATATATATATATATATATATATATATATATATATTTCTTATCGCAATTCTAAGTAAATAATCTTAATGTTAAATAAATAATGGATTATTGGTTGAATTATAAGTTTAAAAAATCATTAATGGTTAAAGAAAATGTCCTTATTTATGCAACCCTTGTGACCTTTTCACGGAACCCTAGGGTTCTGCGGAGCACCAATTGGGAACCTTGAAGTACCGAACGCATTTTCAACTGCCAGTTTAGTGAAATGTCATTAGTGCAGCTAAAAAATCTTAAGTTCAGCTAAAATAATCCAGCAATTATTTATTGACATGATCTAGAAATATTTTATTAGACAGATATTTATCACGGGAATTATTTTAAAGTTTTTTTTAATTTTTATTCTTTTGCAAACATAAATAAAGCTTTTTTAATTTATTCATATTTAGTAGAAAAATATTTTTGGTGAAAATGCATATTTACAAAATGCTTCTAGTTTGAAGTATCAATTACGGTTTAATTTTGAATATTAAGGGAGTAATTTCCTTGGATATTTTTTCTTTGTTTTATTTTATATCGTAAAATTTCATGAACAAAATAAGATTAGAGTAATCATGCTATATCTTATTTAAGCCAATAAAATCCCATTAAGTTATTCGTGCTAGTTTCATTTCATCTTATGAAGACCCGGAATTCAGTAATTTTTTGTTCTAAATAGTAATGAACTTTTACTTTTAAAAGACACTGATACGCTTTTCTGAACCTACTTGATTTCTAACCCGATAAAGAGTTACAATGTAAAGAAATACAAAATTGAAAAACAAAATTTAATTTGCGTCTGAATGGTGAACAAATCAGGTAGAGTGAAATGGTGAATGGTGAAAAAATTAAATTTTTGTTCTAAAGAGTAATAAACTGCTATTTTTAATAGACACTGACATGTCATTCTAAGCCAGCTAAATTTCTAACACGATAAGGCATTACGATGTGAAGAAATAAGAAATTGAAAAACGAAATTTAATGTATTTCTGAATGGTGAACAAATCAGGTGGAGTGAAATAATGGAGAAAAAAATAAATTTTTGTTCTAAAGAGTAATAAACTGTTATTTTTAATAGACACTGACATGTCATTCTAAGCTAGCTAAATTTCTAGCACGATAAAGTGTTACGATGCGAAGAAATAAGAAATTGAAAAACGAAATTTGATTTATTTTTGAATGGTGAACAGATAAAATGAAATGGTGAATGATGATGAATAGAGTGAAATGGTGAAGGTTAAATAAAAGTAAATTTTTTGTTCTAAAAAGTAATAAACTTTTTTTTTAAAAGACACTGATATGTACTTCTAAACCTACTAGATTTCTAACTCGACAAAGAGTTAGGGTGTTTGAAATAAGAAAAAGAAAATTTAATTTATTTCTGAATGGTGAGGATATATATCGAAAGCAGCTTGTTATTTCAAAATAAGTAACAACTTTAAAGCCCATTGACTTTCGAACAAATGAAAAAAGTAGCATTTTCTACTCTATCTAAAACTCAATCCCTGACCAGTAGAATGGTTTTCCACGATTGCTCGTAAATCTTCTTTAAAATATATATATATATATATATATATATATATATATATATATATATATATATATATATATATATATATATATATATATTTTTTTTTTTTACAGTTTTTAGAAAAACCATTCTCATTACTACCAGAAAGTTTTCTTTTCTTTTTTAACGTTTAATTTTAAGTTTTTTTTTTCTAAAATAATAGAAATTTCACTTTTAACTTTTGTAACAAATTATACGATTGTTTGAACTCAGCCAAAATGGAGAAGAAAATGATATTTTTCGATCATCACTTTATTAAAAAAACAATATCTTTTATATTTGATTTATAAAAGGATTAACTTTTAAAAAGTATACCACCCAGTCCGTTCTTACTATTTACAGCTTTAAAATGTTTATTAATTCATTTTTTCTTGCACCAGCGCAGATGTTCTAAAGTTTCGGATTTAAATACTGTAAAAAGTACCGGTACTCTGTTTGCATCATTTATAAAATTAATTTTACAATAATTTGGTATTAGTATTTGGTACTGATATTGTAAATTGTTATTAGTAATGGGTAATACTAGGTATTTTTACCGGGAAATTTTATACCGTATATTTTACAGCAATAATTATTTAACTACTGCGACTCAGTGAATTCATAATAAATATTACTTTAAAAATTATGGTGTATTAGATAATAATATGGTATATTTATGTATTTCTCCGTAAAATTTTAAGGTAAAATGGGAACTTTTGGTAAAATGAATCGTTGCCCTATATACTGGATTGCAACAAAATATGACCATTAAGGATTCGTCGACGCATTTTAATACTTTGCTCTTCGATAAATATACATTTTTAATTAACTGCCAAACACTTTTCACATATTCCTTATTTACCTTGGAGAAATTATCTTTATAAACCTCAAATACTTTAGATGCTTCACGGAAACTTCATCTAGAGTTCAAGCAAAAATGAAACCAAAAAACTCGAATCTATTCGGATCATTAAAAGCTAATACACTCATATCAGTTTCACATACAAATTTATACATCAAATTCGAAGCTATATCCCCAAGTGTATTATTTTAAACAACAGCGTAGATGCTTTTGAAGTAGTTAATTTTTAAAATAAAATTAAGTAGCTTTCGAGATCATATACAAGTAAAGAGGAACTCCGTTGCTCATAATACTACATTAGACAAGAGAGCTCATTTTTGTACCGAAACGTCTTCTAAAATGATTCGAGTGACGGTAGGCATCAGAATTCTATAGTTACTTGGTACCTCCGAGCTAAGTTTAGCGCAACTTGCAGTACTGATGCCAGAATACATCATATCAACTTTCAGAATGGTGAGAGTTTTCTTAACACCGTATTTGTTAATGCTGTCACCAAGGAAAATGAAAAAAAAAGAAAAAAACATAATTTAAGTGCCTTACGCTTGAAGCAGTTCAATTATTTTAAAATATATATATAATCTTGCCCTGACGAATTATCCGGGTTTTAGAACAGACAAATAACCTAAATATTTTAAAAGTTATTAAACCTTTTTTTTTAAATTTCGAATTTGGCGACATTTTTCCAACTGGTTGAAAATTATAAAAATCACTGCCACATTCTCAGTTTTTGCAAATTTTTATGAGCCCAGGTAATGCAGCATTGGAGTAAGTTTTTAAATATTGAGGAAAAATTAGACTATAAATGATCTTAATTTTAATAAAACTGTGATATTTCTTCATATTAACATTTTGCACCATTTTTAAAATAAGCGCAGACAGCACTCTCCTTAGATAGGCTTAACTTGACCTAACAGTTGCAAACTCACAACAGTTATTAAAATATCATATTCGCAAAAAAAGCGTAGTATCATATTCGACAGAGCCTTCGAAAATGCATTATTTGAGTATTATTTTAAACAGCAGCGTACGAGTTTGCCAAGCAGTTAATAATTAAAAGAGAATTAAGTAGCTTTCGCGATCATATGCCACTAAAGATGAACACCGTTCCTCATAATGCATAATTAGACAAGACAGCTTTTTTTTGTGCCAAAACGGCTTCGAAAATGATTCTAGTGTCGGTTGGCATCGAAATTCTATAGTTACTTGGTACCCCCGAGTTAAGTTTGGCGCAAGTTGCCGTACTAATGCCCAAATACATCAATAATACTATCCACTTTCAGAAAGGTGAGATTTTTCTTAAGGGGGATAGGTTTCCCTTTCTAGCTGTCGGCTAATGACAATAAATGGGAGACAAGTTCTCCTATCTTCAGTGGTAGTTAATCAATATTGCTCTTGAGCTGAGAGATCGAGTTCTCTAAATCAGATGATGGTTTTTAGAAGATACTTATCCTTGGTTAACAAGAGGTTTTCGTGAGGAAGATAAAATAATATTGATGCTCTTAATAATAGTATTGACCATATTTTCTGGGAATGTTTTAGTTTTGAAGATGAAATATGTGTTTAAACAGGAAGAATCAATTTATTATTATTTGAGGAACTTAGGAGTTTAGAAAATGAGTGATTTATTATGTGTTTGAACAAAATTATTTTTTTTTTGTTAACTAAGACAAAGTATTTTTAAAAAGAAGCTAAAAATTTCAGTTTGTATTTAAACTGTTGAGTTTATGTTATTGGAATTTTATTCACTGTGGGGACTTTCAAAAACTATGGGCATGCTTGTTTTATTAATTTTTATAATACTTGATGCAGGTGGATGATAATACATTTTTATTTTTCAAAAGTGATTTACATGAGAAATAAATGATTTATTGCAGTTGATTTAAAAAACAAACTGAATAGTTTTATGCTTTTAATGTTTATGAGGAGTTTATGCACATGCGTTTTTGTTTGAACATTTTCGAATCTAAATTTATGAATTAAGCTAAACTGGGATTCAGGACGTAAAGTTTTCTTGTCAAAAAATGTACTAAATTTAGAATATAACCTGCTTAAAAAATAATTTGTACTTTTTTGGTCACGTTGAAACAAAATGAAAGAAATTTATTTAAATTAAAAACAGATCTTACGAACTTTAAGATTGTGCAGTAGCACAGTTTATAAGAAAACTATATGACATTTGCAGCCTGTGTAAATTCATTTTTATTAGATAACTAAAAAGATGATTAAAGCTTAAAGTATGAAAAACCCTTGCAAGTGAAAATTAGAATTGACAGCTTACTCAGGTTTTGTCAATAGTATTTAAAAATGCCAAAATAATATTATTCAAAATCGATAGCCTATATTTTCATTCTTTGGACTAATATTTGTTTAAATTGCTTAACTCGTAATATATTTGATCACAGTATGGCGTAAGAACAATAGCGTCATTTATTATTGAAAACAGATGGGACTATTTGGGCACAAAAACGCAAATAATATGAACCGCAAATAGTATCAACGCAATAGTATGATACATGAAATTTACATAAGAGGTGTGGTTGAAATACATCATATACATAAACATAAATCTTATTATTACTTCTGAAAATCAAGCAATATAAATGTAATATTAATATTTGGTAATTTATAATTATTATAAAAAACTTCTAACATAAAATTTTCTAAATAGAGAATCTCTTTTTTAATATTCATTTTTTTTTCATTTTAGACAGCTAGTAGAAAGTTAATTCTAAGAAGTGCAGGAGCTGTCTAGTTGAAGACTGCAGAAATGCTATTTTTTTACAGTTATTTCTTTATTCTTTGTCATTTTATATTGTTTTTGATTTTTGATTAATTTTTAAAAATTACACCGAGAAAAAAAATGAAATTTTTGTAACCGTCATTGAACAGCCGACCCAATTTTAGGTACACGGTTACTAATGTTCAACTCCTTCGCTTTGTAATTTTGAACCCAATACAGAAGACAATGGGGCTCTTAAATCAAGTATTGAGAGAAATTTTGCCATCGTGGAGGACTTCTTGATGAAACTAACTCGCATTTGAGTTACATAAGGGGGGGGGACCGCGAAAACGACCCACATTTAGCCTGATGGCAAGAGGACTCTTTTCCATGATCCGTCTACTTCTGAATATATTTTTACGACAGCACGTGGTCGGTGCTAGCCGGGTGCTGGATTCGCTTCGACCAGCCATCGCGGGGATTCGAACCCAGTTCTCCTCATGGGAAAGAGAACGCTCCATCCCTTGAGCCACTATGGCTCTGGAGGATGAAATATATAATCGTAACTGCCGGAATATGGCTAAATTTACCGAGTTTCTGGCTTTATGGGAACACTAAAAAGCTTGGTATTTTATCACGAAGCGTTTTAGTAATGATTTAAAAAAAGTTTAAATGCAGTTTTTTTTTTTAATAAAATATTGGAAAATTAGGTAAATCTGGTAAAATTAAGCAATCATATCATGAAAACTTAGACCATAGCATAAAGACCATTTACTCGATTAAATTTACTCTTCAGTTTTGTATATTTTACTATATGCGAGGTAAAAAGAACTATAAATGTGAATACCAAAAAGGTTCGTCAACCATTACCATATGTACAGAAAAAATACCAAGGAATGGTTTGTATACCGTATATTTTGATTTTATTAAACAAAATTGTGTTTTTTTGCCACAAATTTCACTCTATACAGTACGGTAACTTACGAGATATTTTTCTTCGTAAAGGGCTTTTAATAATAGTATTATTTAAAAAATAATGAAATTTCATGCGGTTTATGAAAGTTTCTTCTTAGGACATATTAATTGATCAAATATAATGAAGTAAGATAAGTAATGACTTTTTTTTGCATTTATTGCAGTGAAATAAATCAGTCTCGCACTTTTTTTAAAGTTCATAAAATAATGCCGGGAAAAAAATATCCAGCCTACCTAGGAACTTTCATGTGCAACATTTTTAATTCTTCTCCCAAAAGACATTTAATGAAAATAAAATTATTAGAGACGATATTAGAAGTAATAAATTAAAATTTTTAATTTTCGTATGAAAAGGGCTTTAAACAGTGGTATTATTTAAAAAATGAAATTACACTAAATTTACAAAAGTGTTACTAGAATAAGTTACAAATGTAATTAAAAAAAATTAAACTGTACCGGAAAAAAAACCTCCTTATTATGTTTAGATGAAAATGAGGGAAGACTTAATTTCCCGCTTCATACAATTAATTACGGACTACGTGTTCCGAAAACATTTATTATACACGGATATAAAGATAAACTTTGAAGTCATTAGTTTAAAGAATTATAACTATCTAGCTTTTTGACCAACAAAGCATCATCATTTGATTTTATGCCTCAGCAAGTTTGAAATTTGGCATAGTTAAGCATTATATGCGTGTGGTAAATAAAGCTGTAAGCTTTCTTCTGATAAAGCTCAGTCCTATAGATGTTTAGACGTGATTTTTTAACTGGTGGTTTAATCCATTAAATACCATAGAATAACGTTCAGTACTTAAGACCGAGTTGAATAGCTATATCTTCAAAAGAGTTGTATCAAATATTTCTTCTTAAACTTGATTATACAGTGCTAGAAACAAGGTTGAGCGGGAATATAATGTTATATTAGGGTTACAGTCACTTTAATCAAAACTATGTTTTTATGTAACTGTTTTTCTCGCTGATTCATTGGCTTTCAGAAATTCTAACAATGTGAAACGTTTGTGTCGGTTATTTCGTTATTTCATTCTAAAATTAAACAAGTATAATAAAACATAAATAAACTGACTCAAGGAAAAAAAATTTAAACAGTGTATACTTTTTATAATCTTGATGTGAAAACGATAGAATACTTAGTCTCAAACTTTAATCAATTAATTAGATTCCGTGTTCCGTGACGATCCATTATACACGGCTAAAGAGATAACTTGTGATGTCATTAATCTAAAGGACTATTACTATCTAGCTTTTTGTCTAACAAAACATCAACGTTTGATTTTATGGCTCAACAAGTTTGGAATTCGGTATAGTTAAACATTCTATATGCGGTAAATAAAGCTGCAAACTTTCTTCTGATAAAGCTCAGTCTTATAGATGTTTTGACATGAATTTATACCGATGGTTCAATCCATCAAATACGATAGAATACCCTTCAGAAGTTCTGACGTAGTACATCATTTTGCGGGAGGATTACCTTCGCCACAATTTAAACAGAAATATTACTCATATTTTATCTTAAACGCTTCAGACTATTTTATTTCCTTTCTTTTTTACCTAAGGTAAATTTTTTAGACGTAAGAACTGATTTTTCTCATCATAATCTGGAAATGACTGTAAAAAGAAAAATACCCCCTCGAGTATAAAACTCTGATTGATTAGAAGCTTAATGTTACTGCTTTTTATTATCACAAATTGAACTATTTTGGAAAGAAAGAACACTTAAGGTATTAAATACTCCCATTTATTATGGACTTAAAGTGCAGCTAAAACATTTATTTAATGTTTGAACAATTTGAATTAAGCACGTCTAATTAGAGCAAATGTAACTATTATAAACTTAATGATTTAGGACTTTAAGTTTTTGAGAGGAAACTTCAGATATACTAGACTTAAAGTTACCCGACACCTTCACTCGATGATTGAAGTATTTGAATTAAATGAGGCTAACTGTACTGGATTGAACTATTTCGAAAAAGTACAAGTTAGATTTTATGATTTTTGATGTACCCTCAGATCCTATAGACATAAATTGTTGCTGAAACTTTTATTTGATGATTGAACTATTCGAATTAATCAAATGATTGAAATATTCAAGACAAATTTAAATGTTTTAAAAAGAAATAAATTAAACTAAGTTTATTAACAAATTCACAAACTTCAACAGATTTAAGAACCCCTCTCGAGCAAGCCATAATCATGTATAATTTTCTTCTTCAAGACCTCTTTCAGTCAGCGGAATTTCTCATGAAAGGAAACGTGCAAGACTGCAATGTCATTTTATAAATAACAAATTCCTTGAACAGTGAGATTTCATTAAAGAACTATTGCGAGACATGGTGACTGGGGGGATAGAGCGCTTGCATCCAATTAGGTGACCCGGGTTCGATCCCAGTGACGGCTGGTCGAAACGAATTCCGTACCCGGCTTGCACTGACTACAGTGCTGACCAAAAATATACTCCGTAGATGGCGTATCATGGAATAGAGTCAGTCCTCTTTGCATCTGGCCAACCGTGAGATGTTTTCATGGTTTTCCTCTCCATGTAACGCAAATTCGGTTTAATTTCGTCAGAAAGTCCTCCACTAAGGCAAATGTCTCTCAATTCTTGATCCAGACGATCACTTTTCTTCTAGAGTGGAATTACAACGCTACGGAGTTGAACATTGGTAGTTGTTAACTCAAAATTTGGTCAGCTGTTCAACGAGGGTTATGAAATAAGCATAAAATAAAGAAAGAACAGTTACATATATCATACTTTATTTAGCAAAAGTTTTGTTAGTATGGTGTTATATTTTTCAGAGAGATTTCTTTACAGAACCTTTAAATAATTTATTGAACCCAACGTCAGTGATATATATATATATATATATATATATATATATATATATATATATATATATATATATATATATATATATATATAAAGAAAAATAAATAAAAAAAGAAAGAGTTTTAAATTTTTTTCTTAGAAAGTTTGATTTTCGCTTCAGTTTATTTTTGCTTCTCACACTGTTTTATTGATGTATTTTTCTTTGGCTATATTAATGCAATATTAGAAAGCACTTTATTTTTCAGGCATAAGCGTGTAAGTTGATGACGAGATTATATAATTTCCCTGTTTTGCCTTTCGGGATTTTGAATGCTTTTTCTTTTCTCTTTAAAAATACGATTTATAAATTTTTTACATGTTTTTTTTCTCTCTGTGTATATATATATATATATATATATATATATATATATATATATATATATATATATATATATATATATATATATATATATATATATTACATATTATATATTATATTATATATTATATTTGACCCCAAGAGTAACTTTTTCTAAAGAAAAAACTCACTGAGCTCCATAAATTCAAGTTCTGTTGGGGTAGTTAATTAATTTCATATAGATGGAAAATTATTAAATGTGCACTAAAAATCTGGAACTCTAATTAAATTTTTGATAATACTCATAATGAATACTATTTCACATATTATATAATATTACGAAAATATTATATATATATATATATATATATATATATATATATATATATATATATATATATATATATATATATATATATATATATATATATATATATATAGGGGAGAGTGGGGTCAATTGTAACAGGGTACGATTGTAACAGAGCAAAAATTTCGAGTGTCGGGTTCTAGATTTGGTTCCTAGGTGGCGCACAAGGTGTATTTAATAAATCTACATGTACACCCCTGATGGCAACCATTTTTATGTACTTTTGAAAGAGTTACATCACAAAAGATATTTTCACGCTATGCAAGTACTTTTTTTGGTATTAGAATATTATATTGTAACAAAGTAATTTTGTTTAAACAAATAAAAATTAGTAACCGAATATGTAAGTGGACACTTTAATTAACATTTCAATAAAAAAAGATTAGTTTTGCTAATTAACTAGCATTGTTTTTAACAAATGAAGCTGAAATGGCGTCTTGGGGACAACTGTAACAATAAGTAAAGGGACGATTGTAACAGCTGAAAATAAATAATCTTATGTTTACAAACCATTACTTAACTCTTTAAGAACCACCAATAGTTTCCTATATCATTTATATTATGTTGCATGTGCATTATTTTATTTGTCACCTTTTACAGCATAAATTAAAATTTTTAACTCCTTAAAGTTAAAAGTTTAACCCTTTAGGTTTCTGCTCATTATTATTTTTACTCCTAAAATATCACTACTATTTTGATCAATAAAAAAATATATCACAACTATGATAATATGTATAATTAACTATGTTTTAGTTGAATTTATGAACTGTTACAATTGACCCCGAAAGAGGGGACAATTGTAACAACTGCACGACTGTCAAAAATTGTTAATAACTAATATAATAATATTTAAAATCAGGTATTTATTTTTTATTCTAGTAGAGGATAGTCTACTTTACTCGTCTGTCAATTAATACTAATAATATATTGGATTTTTTGGTAGTTAAAAATAGTCAAGTAAAAAATGTTACAATTGACCCCACTCTCCCCTATATATTTATATATAGAGTGAGAGAGAGAGAGGGAGATTAATTATCATAATCATTTCATTTAAATATGATCATCAAAATCCTACGTTAAATTTTAAGATAAAGTTATTTAAATCAGTGTCTGATCTTATTAACCATTTTACAGTTATTATTTTCTGGTGCAAATAACACTAATATACAATTATATTAGTGTAATATATTATTGTAAAGAGATTCGCTAAATGATTTAGAACTTAACTTTCAGCTTCATGTGCAATGTCATGAATGCAAACATTTCATCTAAAATACGTCTGTCCGTTAGGCATCAAAATATTAAATTACAGTTGTGAACTCACCAAATTTGTTGTAATAATATACTTATAATTTTAAATGTTACTTCAAAAAATGATTACTTAGAAAATAGATTTATGTTCACTAATAGATCTTAATAGTATCAAAAGGGAAATATTTGGATGTGGGAATTGGGGGCACAAATGTATTTTTTAGAACGTGTAGTTTTAGTTGAATAGTTTTAACTATTTTATGCCAAGAAATAGCAATTATCGCCAAGCAATCATCGGGGTTGGTGAGCGTCAATGTACAGGGGGCTTAGTCCCCTAGTAAAAAAATATAAAAGGTTTTATTTATCAGGTAAGCTAGAGAGTATCACATGTACAAAGCTCTTAGATGTACGTCAGCAATACGAATACTGGCTACCATCTGGTGGCGTAAAATGACATTTTTTTGTTTCTGGGATGGCAATATAAGTCTTAAACCTTGCTTTCCTTGCTCATATAATATTTTTATATAGTGTGGGGGCGGAGTTATCGACTATGCCAACCTTTATCTATCAAAAGGTACCTCTTGATTGAATCAAGTTAGCATGTCTTTATACCAGTGAATTGATGTTTAATTTTCGTAGTGGTAGTTATGCCACATTACTCCCCCAGCAGAATTTTATCAGGGATAGAAATTCGATTAACGAATACCACTAGTTGCTGTACTTGTGAATGACCGGGAGAGCTTTGTTGAGTGCTGAATGTGAGACGTGTATTAACATCACGTCGTAGCTTTCGATGTTGCCTTTTTCAGTCACAAGTAGCAAGTCAACTGTTCAATGTGGACAATCCATCGAAGTAGGCGTTACCGTCAAGTTATTATGCTTTGTGGGCGTTACTGCGCGTTTTAATCACGTCCGGAGGTCACCAATGTGGGAGTGGATTTATCGACTATGCCAACCTTTATCTATCAAAAGGTACCTCTTGATTGAATCAAGTTAGCATGTCTTTATACCAGTGAATTGATGTTTAATTTTCGTAGTGGTAGTTACGCCCCATATAGTATTTCAAATCAACATTTTTAAGACACCCTTCATATCAGAGAAATGCTTTATAATTTGTAACAGTTGTTACAGAGCTAATCCAAGTTTGAGTTTACGACTTCCAATGTTTAACTCCATAGTCTTCTAATTTTGTCCCCAATCCAGAAAACAAGGGGACTCCGGGATCAGTAGATGTATTGATTTGTTACAATAACTTGGAGGACTTTGTGACCCCGGCATATTTAACATGTACTAGTCAAATTTAATACTCAAAGATTATTCGGTCAGCTCGATTTGAACTTTCATTCTCATGAACACGAGTCCAACGTCCTACAAACCAGGCTGGACCTTCAAAGTAATGTTAGGAACGTATACATAGCAGTAAGAAAATAAATTAGAAGTCTTTTTGCAAGGTAATACCTGCTCTTAATATATACCAACATGGCACCATAGCATAAAATAAAACAATTGAAATTTTTTTTTAAAGCTTTTATGATATTGGCGATAAGGCATTTGTATTAAAGTTTTTGTAGGATTAGAGTGTGAAAGAAGTTCTATTTTTTTCCGCAATCATCTGTGAGACGCTGCCTTTCTTTATTCTGAAATCAAAAGATTTTAAAAAGCCAGCATATACAGATTTAGAATTTGATCATACGTAGGCAAAAAACTTATTATCTCTTAGATCTACTTCACAAAACGAAAGATAAGCGCTTTGAAAGTTTTTTTTCTTCTCAGATTGGGATAAAAATGATGCGCACAAGTTTAGTTCTAAAGCCTCTATTTTTCGAAAAGGATTTACCGATTCAAAGAATTTTTTTTTCAAAAGCATAATAGTGGAAAAACAAAACTGTCAGTTTATTGGGGTTACTTTCAGAGAGTTGTATTAAGATAAAATTATTGACACATAAAGAAATATATAAATGTAAATACATATTTGGCTGAAACATTAAATAGGATACTTTTTCGTCATTATTGGATTATAATCAAAAAAGTATTTAGAACAACATGCAGCATTTTAAATTTTTTGATATGGTATTAACATTGCACTGTAAGATAAAAATTAATAAATTAATATTTGATTTAGGGAGGTGAAAATATTAAATACATCAAAAATTTTATAGTGTCAATATTTTTATTTAGTGCATATTTAAAAGAAAATCTTATTTCTACACTGATTAATGAAAGAAAAATGTTTTACAGTTTTGTACTGAAGTATATCGATCATTTGAAAAGGATATATTTGGAAAGATACAATTTTGAAAATTTATTACCAAATAAATTGCATTGATAAGACGTTTGTAATTTTTCTTCGAAAAACGAAATTATTGCGACATGTCAGTCTTGAAACTCCCTTGTACTCTTAAATTTAATCTAAGTGAGTTTTGAAAAATGTTAGAGTTATGTCGTGTATTCTTATTGTTCATCTATTAATATTACTCATTATCTCCTTTTTTGTTTATGCTGCCTGTATTATATGGATTGGCTTCCAATGGCACCATAAAAAATTAGAGTAATAAAAATAATAATTTAATTAATAAAAACCTTGGTGTTCAATTGGTAATTAAAAAAAATCATATCATTCAAAAAATAATTTAATTTAGTTAAAAAAAATCCTTTTGTTTTAATTTCGCGTAAAACAATAATCAATACACGAATCAATTTTGAAAAACGCCGAAACATGGAGCTATTTTAGGTGGTAAAAAATGCATGAGGATATTTAGCACTTTCACTTATTATACTGCACGTTTACGTATGATTATATGTGCTTTCTGCGTAGTGCAATTGCAACAAAACAACCTAACGATACAACAAAATAATTTTCTACAGAGCTTGCGTAAAACATACGTAAGTGAACTTGCGTAACGTAAGTAACATACGTAAGTGAAGTTATGTGAAAGAATTCACTGACATTTTCCCCCTACATTCCACTTAGTTTCTATCTATTTCAAAGGCCTTTTTTACTTATTTGTTTATTTTAGTTTTTTGTCCATAAGCTGATGTACATTGAAGAATTTTAAATTTTTTGTATTGGTGAAATTCCACCTGAAGCTTGTAATGCCATTCAGCTTATCGTAAGAACAAGCTTCTCGTATCTAGGTTGTCGCAAGAGGAGAAATTCAGCTTATAACATAAGAAACTCGTAATGTCATTCTGCTTGTCGTAAAAAATGACTTCTCGTATCTAGTTTAACGCAAGTGGAGAAATTCAACTTGTATCATAAGAAAACAATTGAAACTTGTGATGCCTCTCAGCTTGATGTAAAGGCTAGTTTCTCGTATATAGCTTGTCGTAAGTGGAGAAATATAACTTGTATCATAAGAAAACAAATGAAACTTGTAATAACATCCAGCTTGACGTAAAAGCTAGTTTCTCGTATTTAGCTTGTTGCAAGTGGAAAAATTCAAATGGTATCATAAGAAAACGATTAAAACTTGTAATGCCATCCAGCTAGTCGTAAGAGCTAGCTTGCAGCAAAGAGAGAGAAATTTTGATTAGCAACAAACTGAATTTGACAATATAGTTAGTATAAAAAAAGAATTAAATTTGTACTGTCCTACGGCTAAGAGCTTCAACTAAACTTGAGCTCTCCAGACAGCTAGAGAAGGTTCAACATTTTATTTCTAGATGGACTTGCCTTAAACAAAAACAAAAGAACATGAAATGGAAGTAATTAAAATATAATTTTTGAATTACTTTTACATATCACATATAGCTGAAGGGGGCAATATGGTAAATAATAGGAAACTTAATAACAACATCTTCATTATCCAAACAAAGACGGTATGCATAAAATATTTTACAGCTTGCTCGAAAGTCATTAATACATTTAAATAGCTCATAAAACCTTCGTCCAATGATTTAAAATAGCTTATAACCTAAGAACAATAAATCTTATCTGTCGAAAATTGATGTCTTAAGAAATGCCATAATTGACACCAGAGGCACGCCTAGTGCATGCCAATCGATTTACAACCTTCGCAATGAACTATTATTTTTCTGACCCTCCTTAGAAGTTTGTTGATAGATATATCACTTCATACGACCCTCGCTTCATCCATCAAAATCTATTTGAAAATTTATTCTTTATTTTTAAACACGAGATTTCTTCTTACTTTTCTACAAGCTAGACGTCAAAAATAAAATATTCTATGTAATCTGAACTATGCGCGAAAAATCTATACATATACGTATATATAAACAGTATAAATAAGTTTATTTTTTAATTATTGCGTATAAGCTGCTGGTACATAAAGCAAAGTACATAGAATCAGTAAAATAAGTTAAAAATGCAAAAGAAGCAAGGGAAAATATGTTTTTAAAGAGAAGAAGAATTATTATTAAATAAAATGATCTTAAAAATATTTAAAAGTTAAAAAGAAAATAAAGCCGGAAAACCAAATAAGGAAAAAATATCTCTCAAGGGGTGCAATAGTGGCACAACTCAAAAAACACGCGTTTTGGACTAACAACAGGTGTGGATATGACAATACACATTCTTTCAGCAGCAATAATAGCACAACTCATAATTCAACTTGAAGGTAATCTTCATTTAAGCAAACTAAAGCATTTCTTATGCATTTTGCTCAGCAATGAAAACTTTAAACCCAGTTACCTCAAAACTTGATTTTTTAAGTTCTGCCGCTATTGCAGCATATGAGCGATTTAATCTCGTCATGATCTCTAACGATATATAAGCGAAAAAGAGTGCTTTCTAATATTGTAAGTATATAACCAAATCAAAATATATCAATGCGATAGTATGAAAAACACCAAACAATTTTTAATTGGAAATAAAACAGATTAAGATTTATATGCAGACATACAATATAAAATTAATTAATATTTTTGATACAAAACTATAGATATTAGGATAGAAAAAAAGTTGCAATTAATCGGTGAGAACAATTAAGTTAAACACTGTAAAAAATAAAAATATTATTTATTTTTGCGATCTTATGAAAATGTACATTAAGGCAAACGTTCTATGCTTTGTAATATATAATTTGTTTCTTATATAATAACTTTTCGTAAAATGTTTTTTTTTATTTTCATCGTAAAACATAATTTTAACATGAATAGTCAATTTTATATAAAACATAGTAAGATAAATATTAAAACTGAACATATCCTATTAAAATTTTTAACTTTTTTTCTTCGTTTGTTTTTTTTTCAGCTGTTACATTTTTCTCGCCTCATCAAATGTTAAACTTTAATTCCTCTTTTTATATTTGTATTCACTGGAAAATTTGAAGATTTTTTATGAGCTAGGTATTATAATTCCAAAAACATCAAAAAAATTTAAATATCTAAAATTTATAATTTTTTTTTATCCACTAATAATTAAGAAAGATGGTTTTTAAGTTGAACATTTTTGGATCTAAACTGGGTATTAAATTTATAACTCATTTTTAAAAAATGCATAGTTTGATCTTGAAACAACTTTTTTTTAAATATGTCTATGTAACTTGATTGGATTTTTTGAAACTATTAAAGCTGGCATCGCTGTAAAATTCATTAATTTTTAATGAAATATGTTTTTTTTTTCTTGTAGGTGAGTGTGTCCTCTATTTGAAGTGTGTACTATAATGCTTGCATTATTCTACCGTCAGATGTTGAATTTCCAGGAATAAGTAAGAGGAATCTAAGAATATACTTTCTAATATAATTTTCTTTCTAATATACTTTTCGTAATCTTTATAATATATTTTTACTTTTCCTAAAATTATAAAGGAATTTCCATGCATTACAACTATAGTTTTTAAAAAAACTTTTATTCTAATGTATATTTTCTTAATTTATTCTGTTTGAATTTTTATTCTAAAATTTTGGTAAAATAACCGACAGAATTCCGTCTTAAAAATAATTTTTTACCTTTACTACTTTGAAACCTTTAACAACTAGTATTGTTTTAAAAGAAATGAAAACAAATCTATACGTTTATTTTACGATTTATAACTAGTATGGTTTCAAAGTTGCAAAAATTATTTAACTGGACATTGGAGCTAGGCTCTTTATTAAATAGCAAGCATTACAGTTAGGTTGTGTTTTATCAAATGAATCATGAAATGTGGTTTAAATAGTTTATCTGGTTATTTCACTCACCTCTATTAAGAGATGGAAAATGCTAATCTTTTCGTGCAGCTTTATATTGCTCTCATCTGTGCGTGAATGAGAGTATCGTATCTGAATAGTCCAGGGTCACAAATTAGGGAGTGCAGGACATTGAAAACTCCTCTTGCGTTGAAGGGAATAGAGGAAATATTGTGGTTTTAACGCAAGGACTCGAACCCCCGTTCTGCCAATCGTAAGATTGACAGATTAGCCCTCTCGGTTTTAATATGTACCCAGCTGTGTGACTTTAGTAGATAGATCTAGTCGGTGCGATAGGCTTCTTGTTGTTTCATCGCATAAGGTGAAAATAGTTAAAATGTTTTTCTCACAGTTAATATTTTGAACACCGTTTTATTTACTTTTATTTGACTGTTTTGTGTGGATATGGTAAAATAGCAATTAAATGAATTGTTATTAACCATATTTTTACGAGAAATTTATCATTTAGTTATCATTTACGGCTTCCATTTCTTTCGGTTTCTTATTTGTATTTGATGTTTTTAATTATACTACTATTATTTATGTTATGCGAAAACAAATTACGTGCATTCATACAGAAGTATTTAATTTATTCAGATGAAATATTAACAATATTTGACAAATTATCGCTTTTTAACACCTTTTGTCTCATAAACGTTAAATGTAGAACTAAGTTTTCTGAAAACAATCTGATTGAACCTGAGTATATAGCAACTTTTAAAAGCGTTGCAATTCGAGTTCATATCGAATCAACGGACTCTCTAGTTACACAAGCAAATAAACAATACCATTCACATTTTCTAGCAGTTTCCATTTCACGGAGCAAAACAATAGACTATAGTCTATAATATATTTGACATAAAAAACTTGGTAACAGTGATGCTACCAGTAATCAAGACTTACCGCGATAGGAATCATACGCTTATAGCCAATCAGTCACGAACACCCAAGCTGTTTTCCTAATTATGCATTTAAGTTGAGTTGCTTTTATAGTTTATATAGACACACGATAGACGGAATCTAGTAGATTGCTCCAAATTTAAAGGGTACTACGCAATGTCATCAAGCATTGATTTAAACTAAGTCTGATGAAAAAAAATATATATATATATGAGAAATGACAGGGGCCGCACGGAATCGTGGAACCTGTAATGATTTAAGAGATCCAAATATCTGATTCAAAATTCCTAAATTAAAAAAATACAAACATGAAGTCTATTTTAAGAAATAAGGGGAAATATATTTTAAACTCAAACTTATTTTGACCCAAACAGTATCAAAACCAATTAGTTTAAGACCATTGCATAATTTTAAGTTTTAAAGCCTATAAGAAACATTAGAATTTAAATGAATTATTGAGTTTTAAAGAGGAAACCAAATTATAAAGCTTTTTCTTAACTGCAATTAAAGAAGATTCGATGTTTAAATTTAAAAATTAAGTGGAACAATGATCGAAACACAGTAAATCTGGCTAAGCACTTGAAGTTTCAAATCAAACTTAGCTAATTTATTTATTAGCTCAAGTATTGCATAAGTACATTACGAATACGTTTTACGTTAATTAATGTTTAAAACACTACAATTAAACGGTTTTACAAAGCATCTATTCGCATCGATTTCTAATATGAAAAATTTCGATTTTTGCTTTAAAACTCCAAATGTTTGTCAAAAGCGAAAAAAAAGAAAAACTCTAATTCTATAATTACCAAGGAAACCATGGGAGTATGGATTATTGATAACTCTTTATATGAAGGTAATAAAAAGGCCCTTCAGCCAATTATGTAATAATTATAACTCATAATAATAATCAATTTATTCCTTAAAAACCGAGAAAATATAATTTTCTTTGATTAGAAAAATAATGCTCGAGCTTGACATCCCCTAAGCTATCCCTGAAAAAAATTTAGAAGGGGTGAACGACATTAATATCAATTGCTAGGGCACCTTGATTAGGCTAACATCGACTCCTTACTAATTCTAGTCGAATAAATAGCCTTTGGGTAAAATCTGGCGCTAAGAGTAGAGTTTCCCCTTTCTAAATTGGCGAAGGTAATTGAATCTGAGGCCATAATAGAAGCACTGTTGCAAGTGGAAATTTATTACTTATTTGACTCCTAGCAGAATATCGTGGCAAATAACTAATAAGTTGGTTAGGTAGGAAGCATAATTCTTGTTATTGCATCTAAAAATAAATCTGGAAAACCCTATATTTAAGGTTGCTCATTAAAAGATTTTTAGCAACAGGTCTCTTTAAGTAATCATGCGAAAACAGAATCGATGGAGGTAATTTGGGAATTATTTATTCTTGCAAATTATTGGAAACGAGTTTAGATCTTGTAATATGGGAAATAAAGTTCAAATGATTTATATTTCTTTTTGGTATAACGAAATGCGAAGTTGAATTTTTAAGTCCAATGTTTAAGTGAATATAAACTTTACGCTGCCACATTTGCAACACTTGTCTTTAAACTGAGAAATATGTTTCGAATTATTTAATCATCCAAATTATTGGAAACAAGATTAGATCTTGTAATAAGGGAAATAAAGTTCAAATGATTTATATTTCTTTCTGGTATAACGAAATACGAAGTTGAATTTTTAAGTCCAATGTTTAAGTGAATATAAACTTTACGCTGCCACATTTGCAATACTTGTCTTTAAACTGAGAAATATGTTTCGAATTATTTATTCATCCAAATTATTGGAAACAAGTTTAGATCTTGTAATAAGGGAAATAAAGTTCTAATGATTTATATTTCTTTCTGGTATAACGAAATGCGAAGTTGAATTTTTAAGTCCAATGTTTAAGTGAATATAAACTTTACGCTGCCACATTTGCAATACTTGTCTTTAAACTGAGAAATATGTTTCGAATTATTTATTCTTCCAAATTATTTTAAACAAGTTTAGATCTTGTAATAAGGGAAATAAAGTTCAAATGATTTATATTTCTTTCTGGTATAACGAAATACGAAGTTGAATTTTTAAGTCCAATGTTTAAGTGAATATAAACTTTACGCTGCCACATTTGCAATACTTGTCTTTAAACTGAGAAATATGTTTTGAATTATTTATTCATCCAAATTATTGGAAACAAGTTTAGATCTTGTAATAAGGGAAATAAAGTTCCAATGATTTATATTTCTTTCTGATATAACGAAATACGACGTTGAATTTTTAAGTCCAATGTTTAAGTGAATATAAACTTTACGCTGCCACATTTGCAATACTTGTCTTTAAACTGAGAAATATGTTTCGAGTTTATGATTTAATCTGTTAGTTTCATAATTTTCATAAGTTTGGAAGGAAAAGATTTTAATTTATATATTAATTATGGTCAAATAGTTAACCTCTGGGTAAAGTTGCGGTGTTAAGGGCAGAAAGTCCATCTTTTCGAAGATAATTGAATCCGGTGTCATATTACGTAGATGCACTGTTGAAAGTGGAAATGTATTGTACAAATTCATCGTAATTACGCCTAATAAGAACGTCTAAGAAAAATTATCATTTATTAATTTCCTATTCAATTATAAATTGCATGCATGAATCTACAGAATTCATAGTACATGGGCAATGTCAATTAGTAAATAAGATAAGGAAGGCTAATTACTCAACAATTAAGAGGAATTTTAAATTTAGCGTTCTCAGTATCTCCCAAAACGAATCTATTCAACATCTGATTTCCAATACTATTAATTTAAATTCTAGGCTATCTGACAATAAACTTGGCAGAACTGTTACTTCTGAATGAAAATCTCTGATGTCTAACTCGGACATTGTCATTACTAAATCTTATAGATGGTGTCTAATAGTAAGTCTAGACGAAGTTAATAAATACAGGAATATCTAAACCTAATTGATGAAGGGCAATATGGAGTATTGCCTAAAGATCCAAGGGCTGATGAGTTGAATAAAATCAAATATGCCGTTATGATTTAGGTAACTATTCCTTACAATCTGAAATATTCGCTTACTTCTACTAATTCTTTGTTTAGTTTTACGCTTTGCTGAAAGTTCATAAGGCTGGTATACTTTTTAGACCCATTGTTTTTCAGATTGGCACCGCTTCTTATAAATTAGCTTTGCATCGTGTTTCTGTTTTATTCCCACTACTCAATATAAATTCACTTTCTGTCAAACATTCCTAAGGATTTTTGAATGATCTTTATATATTTAAACCTAACAAAAACAAAATGGCCTGTTTTGATGTGAAATTTTTATTCTCTAAGGTTCCAGTTCATTGTCGTCTATAATTGATTTAAAAAAAGACATAAAAAGCTTCACTTTAGCTAAGCTGAAATTGTCGAACTAGTACAACTACTCGCATTTGCTTAGAGCAGTCCATCATCATTTTTAATCGTACATTTGAACAGGAACTTAATACGTTTTTACTTTTCTTGGACTTTCTTATTGTTCGTAATTGTAAATTTCTCAAGCTTGTTTATTTGAAACTGTTGGCAGTATCACTCCCTCCCCATAACTTTTCATTCTGTCCCCCTAACCAAAAGCTGAATGCCTTACTAGCATCTAAGATTTGTTCAAATAGTCATCTCTCCAATATAGAGCTAACTCCTTTACCTTTAAGCTTTTCCCGTAGCTCACGGTTTACCATGTAATATAATTGATTATATTTCATAAAATGAATCTCACAATCCACCAATCTCTAATTCGAATTTTAAACACTTGATTGTTTTCTTTATCATTCAAATATAATTTCCCAAATTTTCAAGATTTTGAATAAAATTGATTCAAAACTTGTTTTCTCCCATGTAAACTTCGCTGCTGGTGTCTTAAATACACTGCTGCTGGTGTTAATAGCTGGTGTATTTAACAAATTTCATGTCAATGTGTTGCTAAGCGTATTTCGTCTACAAATCACGAAAGGTCTATCAAAAATAAATCTATTAACCGTTCTTACATGGCCCTTCGTAGGTGGAACTCTAGTCGTTCGCTTTTCATAAAATCTTTCAACTCTGCTCTTCATCTACTACACATGATTTCTGGGAATCATTCCACATGAAGAAAAATTTCTAAAAAATTAGTTAATTATTTTTCTAATAGCGTATCATTTCCAAATATTTGAAAATTCATACTGTTTTAAACTTTTGCACCCTTTGGTTCTAGCCAAATCGCGTAACACATGTTTCTTAATTTGCTTCTTTTATTGTCTGGTTCCAATTTGTTTCTTTGTCCCTTTTGGTAATATTCCTTGGCGTATGTTTTGTCTCTCTACTTCTTTATAATTATTTAAAGTTTAGTCACTGAGGAGGATTCTTGTTGAAGGAACCGAAACCATTTTGTGCCCTTTTTTGCGTTTTCATTTGGGGTTAATTCACTTTTTTTGTTTTAACATACATAAAGGAATCATATGTTTAGTATAAAATAAGGAGTATTGTAGATGCATTGAGAGTATTGTATTTAGTATTGAAGAATGAAAAGAATATATTTCAATCTTTGCTACAGCAGAAAATAATGCTGTAGAATTGTTCTACGCTTGGGGCTGTGTGAGGAGGATAAATGGCAGAGTTATACAGGATTGGCACAAATGTGTCTTTCAGAAAAGTTATTGATAATATGAATTACTTTGTTATCCCGAAATTGATCAAGGTCAAGTATTTGTATTAATGCAACAAGAAACTCGTTCCCCCAGTGTAATCAATACTTATATGTAACATAAGCAACAAAACTTTTTCTCCCATATATAAATTTTTCCCCCTATTCATAAAGTGCAAAATTTAAAAAAAATCGTTACTTCTTCACTTTAAGAAAATAACTTCTTTAACATAAATAAAACTTTAAGTAAAAAAAAGGTAAAAAAGTAAAAATAAATAATAATAACTATTTTGTCCTTTAAAACAAGGCCTTTGACACTAGATTGCCTAAGGAAGTCATTTTGACTGCTTTTAATTTCAATTAGCAAAACAATGATGTATGACACAACGACTTTTTGTACAACATATAATTTTTTTATTGTTAATATTTAATAATAATTTGTTATAGGGTAAACCAACCAGTGAAGGAACACTACCCAGTGAAGGAACATTTCATATATATTGATTAAAAATAAGAATTTGAAAGTTTTTCCTTAGATTGATTGGTAACAATAGCTTACTGCCAAACAATAGGAAGTCATCTAGCAATGTTTTGGATTACCTGGTCAAATATACTTCTCTGGAAAAAATTTTTAATTTGTTATTATCTCCGCAACACCTTGTTTCGTTGAAAAAATTATAAGGTGAATGTTTGTATTTATATGTTTGAAGTGGAATTAATTGCACGTAATAGTCTTATTTTTCTCACTGTGAAAAAGAGAATTCAAAATATAGTTATTGAAGTTACGTTTTATTTTTTTTAAAGCACCGTAGCATAATCAAGTACTGAGATAAGGAGGTGTTTATTCACTGTATCACCAAACGATGAAAAACCAGTGAAGGAACAAGTGTTCCTTTACTGGTTTTTTTTCCCAGTTAATGAAAATAAAGGAAATTTTTTTAA
The DNA here is from genome assembly GCF_982258835.1 of Parasteatoda tepidariorum. Taxonomy (NCBI): domain Eukaryota; kingdom Metazoa; phylum Arthropoda; class Arachnida; order Araneae; family Theridiidae; genus Parasteatoda; species Parasteatoda tepidariorum. Next base: position 67,353,143 of record NC_141764.1, read on the forward strand.
TTTTCTTGTACTTTTAGTCATATTATACGTTAAAATTCTGTTTCAAAAACAAAAAACAACTTCTAACCAGTGAAGAAACAGGCATGTTCCTTCACTGGGAATACTTCCAGTGAATGAACAGTAATGTGTGAAATATGATTTTACATGACTCTAGGATAAGTACTTCTGCTATATAGAGGACAACCGAAATTTTGTTAAAAATTGTATGAATAATTCCTGAAATAATTTCAGTTCAAAATGTTAATTTAATCGCTTAATTTATGAAAAAATTATAATTTATATTTGTTAATGGGGTGTGTAGTTGCATCAAATGTTAGGCAACTTAATACACAATGTTTAGAAATCAAAAACTAATTAAATATAACCATAAAAATATGAATAGAGCATTTTTTCGCTGGCTTTTGCACCAAGAACTGATAATAAGTTATCATTATAGGATAGCAACGTGATTATATAATTTATAAGAACTACTTTACAATGTTAGATTTTAGAAGAAAGCTTCTCAACAAAAAACAGAGTTAAACAGAAACGATACTCAATTTCTTCAGAAGCTTGAGAGGGAAATCCCTCAAGATATGTTGGAAATTTTTAACGCAGCATTGACTGAAGAGTCTAATATCGAAAATGTCCAAGAGCCTGTACTTTTTTTCAATATGGAAGAAGTACGCATTAAAAGAAGACCACTTGGTTTAGTTAAACTTAGGAACTGAAGCTAGTATTGATAATGAATGCATCTTAGATATCGAATTTGAAATGAGTCCTCATGCTGATCCTCTCTTAGTTGAAAAAAGAAATGATTCTATAAGTAAAATCAGTACTTCTAAAGATCCTCTAGACACAAGTCAACAAATGATGGATTTTCCTCAAACTTCAAGACACCTTTCCCCCGTCTATTTTCGAGAAAGGCATTCTAGAAATGTTGCTGAAAAATCAGAAGAAGTTTGGAAGAACCATTTACATTGGCCAAATATTGATGATAAAAAGAAAGATCAAATAAGAAGAAAAATGAATAAATTACCTTTTGCACTAACTTCAGAGAAACGGCAGAAATTTCAGGAGGCTGAAAGATCTGAAAAAGAGTTAAAACAAGAGAATATGGAGAAGAAAAAGAAAGAAGAAATGCTTAAAAAAGAAAAAAAGCTTCAAGAAATAAGAGGAAAAAGAGTAAACAAAAAGGTGATAAAATAATAATGGTAATAAACAGCATCGGATGACACAATAATTCAGATTTGACTCTCAAATTATAAGAAAGAATGATTTTTTAAAATTTATTTTGTATTTAACATCACTTCAATTTCTAGTTCATGATTACAGAATAAAGTTAGCATTTTACAAGTACTTGTATGTTATAATTTCATAAATAGTCTTGTTCTTATATATTTGTATGGCTAAGGAATTCATACAGATCATTAAAATATAACCAAAATTAAGTGTTCCTTCACTGGTAAGAGCTGTTCCTTCACTGGGTCTTCTTACTACTTGTTATCTGAACCTCCAAAACTTTAAAACAATATTATGAAAGTTCTCTACAATTTTTTTTACATAATTTGCAATTAGTAACAAATATGTTGACACTGTCATTTAACTAAAATTACGAATTTTGAAATTAATATGATTTTTTAAGATGCAAGCGAAGCTTAAGTGTTCCTTCACTGGTTAGCTTACCCTATAACTGTAAATAATATTAAAACTGTTAAAAATTAATTTTAAAACACATTTATTTACGCATTCACAATCCAGTCATTTTTACTGCTTTTGGGCAGTAAAGGCATATACTAATTTTCCGTGTTTCTAGTGTTAAACTAAGCCTATTTTTGCAATTATGTTCAATTCAACTAGTCTTAATAAACTCTAACCTTCGTTATTTCAAATTGTTAATTGAGACTTAATCCACTTTAGCCCTTAACATCTCATAGATAAGTATAGATTTAGATGTAAGTATAGATACGAATTTACTTTATAATCTAAATTTTTTTTATATCTTTCTATCAGCAACATAACTTTTTCACTCGTATCCAGCTAGTTAAGAAGTGCAAAATTACAAATAAAAAAAAAATTCTTCACCGTCTAACTTTTTCTTTAAAAAAAAGAAAAAAAAACTTCCTTGTCATAAGCGAAACTATTTCGAGAGAAAAAAAAAGGTACAAAATAATATCGAAATAAAGAAATATCACGTATGTCTTACCCTACAATACCTCGAGATTCTTTACTTAAAAATATTATAAAAAATTCCTATCGTATTTTTCTTTCCCATCAAATAGTTGAAGCGGAAAAAGAAAGCGTTAGGTGAGCTAGATCAAAAAAAGAAAAAAAAATCTTTCTAACCGTAACCGTATCCGATCGATAGCGTCTCTTTTCAAGCTAGTCCAAAACTTTTCCGCAAACGAAATTAAGGGGGTTGGGGGGAAGGTAAGTGAATATCGAATAAGAAGGAAAATTTTAATAGTATGCGTAGACGTCGTTCCCTGCTGCATCGTAAAGGATTCATCACTTCCATTATATTAACCCTCTTTAGTGCTATTTCCGAAATAAGGTGGAACGGCCTTTTGAATGTCACCCCCGAGAAAATTAGTGAGTTAAACTGCAAAACTTCACGGCTCCACCGGAAGCATTACTCCACTGCCGTAGTTTCAATAGCATCTCTTGATGATTACTAATTGAGCTATTTATAGATATGAGAGAAGCTGAAATTCTAACAGACTCCAGTAAGAAACTATTCTTTTTTGAGATCGTTATAGAAAAATAGTTGGATAAAAGCTCAATATTTCTTGGAATAGTTGAGAACTTGTAGAGTCAGTAACTTTCAACTAACTTGCAGTTTCATTGTTTTAAGTTTTATATAAAGTAAAGGTTTTAGATTGGATTCATGGGTCTAAAAATTTATGATACCATGTGCTGAAATAAAATTCCCTAAAATTATTTGAATGAGTCTATTTTCTATATCATCTAAGAAATAATTAAATTATTATTCCCATAAACAGTTTTAACAGCAAAATTTAGAAGTAAATGTCAAAATTTGATAGTATGAGTAAACGTTGTTCCCTGTTGTACGTGATAGATTTTTTGAGATCCTTATCGAAAAATGGTTAGATAAAAGATCAATATTTCTTGGAAAAGTAGAGAACTTGTAGAGTCAGTAACTTTTAGCTAATTTGTATTTCCTTTGTTTTAAGTTTTAAATAAAGTAAATGCCTTGGATTGGAATCATGGGTCTTAAAAGTTATGAAACAAAATGCTGAAATAAAATACACTATTTCTAGAGTAAAACACTTTCATATTTTAAAATTATTTCAGATTAGCAACCGGTCACACTAAAAGTCTCTCATTTTTCGAAGGCAGGAGAATCTTCGAGGTCTGCTCCAAATGTCAAACTGAGCAGGCATCTCCCGAACACATCCTGGACTGTTTGGGAATTTCCAGAGAGGACATATACTCATCCCCCCTTCTGGTCCTCAATTTACTGAGAGTCAATGGTTTGATGGACCTCGTCTGACTTCGTCAGACATTTGGAGAATAAGCCACAACAACAACAAAATTATTTCAAAGTAATTAAATTATTAGACACGTAAGACGTTTTAATAGCTTCTCTGGGTGTTTTCTAATTGTGTTATTTACTGATATGAGAGAAGCAAACTCCGGGAAGAATCTATCCTTTTTTGAGGTCGTAATGAAATAAATAATTTTATTAAAGCTCACTATTTCTTGGAATAGTTGAGAACTTGAATGTCAGAAACTTTTGCTTAGTTTATATTATCATTGTTTTCAGTTCTCGGTAAAATTAGGTCTATCAAGATTAAATAAAAATAGCTACTGCGATGACAATAAAAAAGAGTTAAAATTTTAAGTAAATAATGGAAAAAATGCAGTATTGCAATAAAACTTTATAAAGCAACATATGGCAGAAAGATTATGCTGTTTTACATTTAAATTATCATTGTTTTCAGTTAAATTAGATCTATCAAGATTAATTAAAAATAGCTACTGCGATGACAATAAAAAAGTATAAAAATTTTAAGTAAATAATGGAAAAAAATGTAGTATTATAATAAAACTTTATTAAGCAACAGATGGTAGAAATATCATGCTGTAACAGCAAAAATTTAAATCAATGATAGTAGAAAAATAATGCTTGAATAGCAAAGATTAAATGCAAATAATGGTAGTATTGTGATGCTACAATAGCAGAGATTAAAATCAACTAATGTTGGAATTGTCTTGTTGGAAAAGCTAAAATTCAAAGCAACGGATGGTGAAATTCTTATGCTGGATTATCAAAAATTCAAAGCGACTGATGGTAGAATTCTCATGATGGAATAGCAAAAATTTACAGCAACTTATCTAGGCTGGAGAATAAAGGAAGCAATAGAATAAAATAATATACGATACAAGTTATTTTATGATGTTTATTTTAAGTTTATTTGTCTTACTTCTTGAAATTTTTCAAAAGTAATTAAATTCCTAGACAAAGCCGTAGTTTCAATTGTATATGTTGATAGTTAATATTTAAGCTATTTATATAGACATGAAAATCAAAAAAATTATTGATCCTCGGTAAAAATCCATGCTGTTGAGAGATTATGATGGAAAATTGTTAAAATAAAGTTCAATATTTCCTGAAATAATTGAGAACTTTTAAAGTCAGTAACTTTTAGTTAAAATAAAATTAAGAGTGTTTAGAAGAATGGGGGAGACTAAATGAATGAGACGATGGACTAAAATAGAATACATTAATTTTTTTTATTTCTAATGACAAAGAAAAAAAAGTATAAAAGGTAAAAATATACAATGGCATAAACCAAATAACGAGGAACAACAACTGCGAAAGTGTCTGAAGTCATTGCCTTAAAGTCTTCCTAGCATGCCAGTACACCGCCGTTTCAGATTCACCACATTTTAGGAAGTAGTTTTAATTCAGTCTATCTGCCGAATTAGAAAAGGGACAGACAGAAAGTTTTCCGATTTGGTGGATATGCTTTGAAAGGCAGTCATGTCCTGTCAGCAAGAGCTACACGACTTGAACGCACATTTATTACATAATTGTAGATTAAGCCAATCTGACTCTGTCGTGGTCAAAGAGCTAACCTCACATCAGAAAGGTCATGGGTTTGAATCCCGGAAAAGGCATCCTTTTTTTTCATTCTCTTTGCTATATGTCCTTTCTTTGGGAACAACATTTGCCCACCTAATATGGGGCCCCTGAAAGAGTGACTAACAAATCTGCCTTACTGATGCATAAATGACGAGTGGTAATCGGATGGAGATTGGAAAAAAATGATTTTGGCTAAATAGCAATTAAATTATTAAGTGTAAAAAAAGAAATATAATTAATTTAACACCTACAATACAATTTTGCAAATATCATCAATGGTGGTCCATAATGTCCACTCCTTGATCCATAATATGTTGCTAACGTGGTAAGTAGTTAAATTGTAAATTTTTCGCTTTCTAGCTGCACCATAATACCAGGTAATCAAGCTAGAATATTGTAAAAATATAGCTTGATTTAGCAACCATATTAAGGCTGCAGTATATTCGAAAGATATTATGGATCATCCCACTTTGAAGTTTCAAGCGATGTATATAAGTAGTATTTATCTTAAGTTTTTAAATGAAGATTGTTTATTTGCCTTGAAATTTAAAGTTGATCGAATATGTCGGAGTGTGATGGCCGGCATCGCGGCGGGAGACTCTGGCGATTAAGTAGACCGTCTTGCGATGAAGCCTTGTGCCTCCGTTCAAGGTTCTGTTCACACGCGGACACCGTTTTTGCATAGACGCAATTGTGATGCTCCTCTTGCATTTAACTCTGGACCTTGAAACAAGATCTAAAATAGCATTTTTTTAAAAGGTCAAAAACTAAAAATATTGAAATTTTAAATAATCACCTTTATTATATTGGTTTAAGTAAATTAGTCCTTATCAATATAATTAAACCTGGAATGCAAAGCTCGAAATATTTTTTAAACATCTAAGATGGTGACTAGATACTTCGGAGATATTTATAATATTGAGGCTTTTAAAACTGATTAGGATCCGGGATAGCATGGTTTTTAGGACGTTGGTATCGAGTTCAAGAGATCGTAAGTTCGAATTTAGCGGGCCAAATAATCCCCGTGTATTAAATGATGACTATGTAAAAATGATTAAAAACAAAAAATGCACTGTCTGGTTTAAAAATTCGCTTGGTTTCAAGCAGGCCTGCTAATATTGGCAAGTGGCATAAGTAGTAACAACAACAAAAATGATTGGTATAGAATGTATCATATAATATTTTGGAAAAGAACATTTTTTGGAGACGGCAAAACAAAAGATTACAAATGTTTCAGCCTAAATACTCAATTAAAATTCTCTATCAATACATAAGTCGAAATTCTCAAATCGAAAATAAAATACAAAACGATTACCTATTTAAGAAAAATTTTATGTTGTTCTTCGGATTAAAGGCAAGGGACATATGTTTATGCAAAGGTAAAGGCAATGTTATACAAACTATAATTATTTCTATATTTACTGAAGAGGAATTCTAAGATAATACGATTTTATTTACAAACTTAAAAACCTTGAATTTTCAAACTCTATTCATTAGGCTCCTTTTTATGATTCTATTCTTAAGACTTCTTGTTTTTTCCCAAAGTCTTTACTATCTCCTTTATTTTTTCTTATTTACTATTTGTTCTTTCTATTCTTTCATTTTCTAATTCCCTATAGAGCAGGGACTCTCAATTCCAGCCTTAACAAAAGTCAAAAGCCAATTATAAATACGTCAAAATATTTGCCGAATCGAAAGGTTTAAATGAGAGTTAAACCAGCCTACTGTCTAAAACATATCTAAGAAAAGAAAGGTATAAACATTTTTTTTCTTTAACTAGGTAGTTTCCTGGAAGTCTAAAGTGGAGTTCTGTATTTAGCGGAAATGTAAAATGTGAATTTCCTGATAACTAAAAATTACCGGAAATCTTACGAAGCCCTTCAAATATTTCTGTTAACTATTAAAATAATTTTTAAGTTATACTTTACCTTTATTAATAACGATATCTAGATCATAACAAAAACAAGTTATTAATATATAATTTGAAACAAAATTTCAATTAGCAATTAACTAAAAAAAATCAATTAAAAAAACTATCCCATACATTTAATTAAAATATGACACCGCACTTGACTTATAAAGTAACTGTTCCTTCAGCAATTGTTCCAGTTCCAATGATAGCTTTTTGAATTTTTGAGGACGAAACACAACATTCCAGTTCAAAACAAAATTTAAATAAATTTTAATTAAAAATTCCATAGAGCTTCGGGATTTATGCGAGGAGTATTTAGTGAATTTTTTAAATTTTAGCTGTTTATTCTTATTTTGTCGAAAATTCTAAGCTTTCTCGTTTAAGCAAGTGGGAGATTCAAACGGCAATTAAAATATAAATATTTGGAAATTGGAAGATAACTAATTGGAATAAGTTGGAATAATTGGAATAAGTATATTTTTGATTATATGTATTTTGATTTAGGTGAAGTTGTAAATTAATAAAGAAAACATATCTCTGAAAAAAGTAACGGTAGTTTCTTTTTATAACGTGTCACCATTGAATGTATGCCACTTTGCAAAACGCCGCATGGTTAAAAACAATTTATAACTGTATTGTATTAATAACTACATTGTATGGTCATGACATTTCATGTAAAAAAAATTATAAACCAAAATATAATTCTGAATAACAAAACCAAATTATATGACATTTAATTTACTTGTTTGATAATTTTTCCATTCATAAGGTAATGGCTTATTGCAAGTTCCGGTTTTCAAAATTATATTTTTATTACCGCATATATAGTAAAAAATACAAGCCTAGAAAGTAAATTTTACCATATAAATGGATTCTATGGCATGTTGTAAGGTATCACGATAAAAATTACTAAATGTTACCACAGATCTTTAGAACATATCTTATTGTTATTGTTACCAAAAACATTACCAAAGCGAGTCGGGTAATTCGGTAATAATTAAGCGCTTATTCCCCTCGAGTCAGAAACAATTTACATTTCACCATACTCTGGTAGTTTTCACCATACTTTTTTCCTCAGTGTACTTTCATAAATTACTAACATCAAATAACACTAAATTAATATAGACTTCTTGAATTATCTTTCGAAATCCTTGAGCACATCAACAGTACATATTTAATTCATTAAAATATTTAAAAACTGCCAAACGTTCTCGAGAAAAAAAATCGAAAGGCAACTCAATTCAAGTTAAAAATTCTCAAATTGCGTTTAGTGGTAAAACTAAATTATTTATTTTGTTTTAAAGTAACTAAATACCTAATACATCAACACTAATTATACTTTAGACAACTGACACTTGCATAATTAAGTTAAATAATTATCCTTAGAAGCCAGCTAAAAAAGTTGTCGATGCATCTCCCCAATTACATCATTAAAAATTCAGTTTTCAGATAGTCCCCTCTGCATTCCACGTCTTTTAAAGCTTAAGCAGCAAAAATGACGTAAATAATTTATCTTGCTGTTTACCATGAAGATGATCACCTGGGAGCTTGACGGCAAACTCTAAATGCAGAGTTAGGAAAAGAGTGCAGAGTCAAAGTGATTTAGACGTGTCAAACCCAAAAAGGTGCATAATGGATGCTAAGCGGAAATCTCCGATAAAATTTAATGGAAGCGATATTTCGAGGTGACAAGCGACCCTAGCTGCGCTGTTACCATCCTGAAACGATTTTGGTGCCAGATAACCTATAAAATAAGAGAGAAATCTTTTTTTCCACATTCGGTATAAGCTATAAACTTTTAGTGTTATACATTTTTACATTGTCTTTATGGTTGCTTTATGGTTCAAAGTGTGGCAAAAATAGCGTTATCTCTACGACATTTCAAAGTAATGTAAATAAAAGCCAAGAAGATATTCTTTTTGTCAGATTATTTGTTGTGCGACGCACAACAAAATGGCGCGATCTAGAGAATCTTACTTTGATAATTTATAAAGTATGAAAATAGACAAAACTTTTTTAATTCTCATTTTGCTCAGTTCTTTTAATTAGATAAATACCACAAAAACATAGAAATTCAGTGTTCATTTTTCTGAAGCAATTCTAAGATATAGGATTTCCTGTTATCAATATTTTAAATATCAAAATGCCTATTAACTGTTATGGTATCTGAAAATAGGGTGAAAAGCAGTATTTGTATAAAACTAGTTTTACAGATTTTTTTTTAAATGAAATTGAATAACCGCAAAGTGATATGGTTTTAAAACATGTGCAAAAAAATTAAAAAAATTATCTACGTAATAAAGACCTTGGTGGATCTTATTTTAACAAAATATTTAGGTTAGAAAAATAATTATTAAGAAAATTAAACATTGGACAAACTCCTAACCAAACAGTTTAGTTTCTCAAACTGATTGTTTAGCGTCAGCAAACCAATCTTACAGTCTTACGTGACATGCTTATTTGATATGCTTGGAAAAAGTTGAATCTGAGATGTTTTCCATGGGAATTTTCCGTCTAATTTGTGGCTCAATGCAGCTTTGCTTCCCAAAAAAGTTATATAATTGTTTCGGAAAAAGCACTTACTTTCCAGAAATATTCAGAAGTTGGAAAACTGAAAATGAAGTTTATTATTGTGTGTTTCATTCCAGTATAACCAAACTTATTTGTTTGTTTAATAATGTGTTAAGCTCCAAAATTATTTTATGTTGATTTCTAAATTAAATTTACTAACTGTATGGTTATTCTTTTTTAAATTAAACATTAAATTCTATAATTAAGGATTTATGTATCTTGAAAAAATGGATTTAGTGATTAAAAAATACCGATACCCTGAATACTGGTAATTTTTACACTAATTTGATCCCAAATTTTCTACAGCGCACCATGTCGTTGGCTTTAAAAATATGAAGTTTTAACAACCCTGATCCCCTTGGTCAACAACTGGCAGTTGTGGGACTGCTTTAATTTAAATCACTTAATTTTAACGAAAATATTTCATTTGTTTCTAATGCATGTTAATAATGTCACAAAAGATAAACATTAAAATGTTTGCTTAAAACTCTAATGATGATCTTAAGGCAAAATAATTTTATTTTACCTAGGAGCAATAAGGAGTAAAATCTTAGTAGAAAACAAATAATCACGCAAAAACTTTGTATTCTATTCACATATTCACAGTGTTATTTTCGAATTTCCTCTTTGAGTTAAGACCTTCAAACATTTCAATAATGCTTCTTTGCCACGCCTAATACTTCCGATTCCAAAACAATCCGCAGACACCATCAGCCTATCTTTCAGCTCAATACAGTATTCCAGAAATCTTAATTACTGAAAACTAATCCTACAGAAAACTCATACAACCCTTTACTGACAAGCGAACAGTTGCCGCCCGTTTCTAGTTTTGATGTGGATGAATAGATTCAAAGGAAAGACAGAGACATAATTTATGACTTTTCATTAGCGTGATCGTGGCTGATTCATGATTTCCGTCCCTTGTAATTAATCTGCAGATGTATTCTGACAGAGAGACAATGAAATATTTCCCAGCATTGGTAATCGTGACAGCTTATGATGCAAATCCCAAAAGACGAATATCATCAAGAAGCAAACTTGGTAGATCACCAGCGATCCTTTTCAACTACCGCCTCATATAGATCGGATACTGTTGGCGTTAAATTAGGTTTTCGAACGGGGATAAGCTTATATCATTTGGTTTGAAACTTCCATTTTTGAAAGTGGGATTTGTAACAATAGTTTAGCATTTTGTCGATGAAGAACTTATTTCAGTGTTTAAATATTTAATAATTCTCGGAGGAGTCCGGTGTTTTCTGTAGAGAATAACATCACAAAAACATTTGACAATGATGACCACATGTTGCAATGAAATGATACCACATATTCCCTTAGCATTTAATTCAGTAAAATCTTCAATATGTGTAATAAAATTCAAAGAAAACGCTGTTCAACTTTGAACCTTAATTTTGATACATTAAAATATAATATCGAGTGGAATTAATACAAACTAGACGAAAGACAAATTAAACGACAATATCACGTAGTCTGGTACAAGAAGAATGAATTTGCTCCGTGACATCATTGAATTTAGGTTACATATTAAAGTTTTAGACAATTTGAACAATAATATGTTTAGAAATATATTTTCCTTGAAGTTCAGCTTTAGTATTGTGTAATCTTGCTCATGAAATATAAATCGAGACAGTTTCATGATTTCCGTCCCTTGTAATTAATCTGCAGATGTATTCTGACAGAGAGACAATGAAGTATTTCCGAGCATTGGTAATCGTGACAGCTTATGATGCAAATCCCAAAAGACGAATATCATCAAGAAGCAAACTAGGTAGATCACCAACGATCCTTTTCAACCACCGCCTCATATAGATTAGATAGTGTGGCGTTAAATTAGGTTTTCGAGCGGGGATAAGCTTATGTCATTCCGTTTGAAAATTCCGTTTTTAAAAGATAGAATTTTAACATTAGTGTAACTATAAGTTGGCATTTTGTCGATCAAGAACTTATTCCAGTATTTAAATATGTATTAATAAATCGACGTGGAGTTCAGCGTTCTATGTAGAACATATGACCACAAAAAATATGTAACAGTGATGACCACTTTTCGCAATCTAGTTAAGGTTTTATATATATATATATATATATACCTTTTAAATATATAATTCAGTCAATAGATCATCAATATATGCAGCAAAACTGAAAGAAAAATAGGCTCTATAGTATAGGCTTTAAATAGGCTTTATAGTTTGAATACTATCTTATTTATGGTTATTTGACTGTTTTGTTTGAATATGGTAAAATAACAATTAAATAAATTGTTATTGAACCATTTTTCCAAGGAATTTCTAACAGTGTAGTTTCAATATAGGTTAGTATTTTATTTAAAAATAATTAATTCCTTTTCTCGAAAGTATAAATACTTTATAAGCAAAGGAGTTTGGTGTTTTGTGAAGAAATGATAGAATACTAAAATTACTATTCTCTTCCAAAAATTAATTCTGAGTTAACCCATAATACTTATACGTTGAACCATATCATCTTCGGAAGTTAAAGGAACTGTAACCATATGAGGACTGTAACCATGTGAGAACTGTAAATATATTTTTATTCACTAGCAATAGGTAGTGAAGTTCACAAAGCTTTGAATATCACAATATAAGGTCTTTTATGTTGTTATTTTCCTTCTTTCCCACAGTTTTTTAAAGGAAATTTTGAAGCAAAATTTTTTTAGACTTTTTTCATTGTAATGCTGAGAAGAATTGTAATCCGCGCCGGCCGAAGAGATTCCGTGCAACAAAGATCGAGAGGAAATAATACAGTACGATCTCTATGATTCCAGCTTCTAGAGCTACTATGATGTGTATTTCTACAATAATCTTATTGTTACGAGTGTAAAGAATGAAACATAGTTGTTGTGTTTTTTTTCCTCTTCTTCCCTAAGCAAGTACTTGAATTTGCATAGTTTCTGCGTTTGATTGCTGATACTATAAAATATTTTTTAATTAAAAGATCTCGTAAGCTAAATTCGTTGACTAACAGTTCGTACAATAATGGAAAAAGCCACCCCATCATTCTACAATCTCTATGTAATCTCCACGCAATCACAGTGTTGTGAGCAATAAAAAAAACTATTTTTGAACTTAAAGATCTGTCAAAGCAAAAATTTTCACATTGCCTGATTCTTTTGTTTTACTATTTAAAATATTTAATTTTTCCTGTTCATTATTTAAGTTGAAATATTCACGTTTAGTTTCATTATATATTTTTTCAAAAACCTTACAACAATTTTTTTATTATAACTATTATTGTGAACGATTTAATTATAATTATTATTCACAGAAATCACTCCTATTCATGATCAAGAAGACACACCATAGATAGTGCCATGAGTAGATATGACCATGAATAGGAGTGATCACCATTCTGATAGATCATGCAAAAGAGCGTTCTGGATTTTATTGCTACATATTTTTTAGTAAATTTAGACGTAAAAACAAGATGATAATAAAGATGCATTGAAAGAAATGTAATCAGCACAATATCTAGCAAAAGTTAATATGTTGACCTTAATTAAAGTCATTTTGTTGCCTTTAATTAAATTGTTTAACTTCTCCTAGCACTAACTTTTGATTAAACTTGTCACCCCCTAATAGAGACTTTAGACTTTCAATTTCAAGTAAAGCTTCCAAAATTGATATTTTCAAGCATCTAAATTTAAAGCTCATTCCACTTAGTTATATGCATTTGACACACTGGTTTGGTTGGTAGTTAAAAAAATACAGTGAGTATAATGATTTGAAATTATTTTTATTATTCATTTTAGTTATTTTATTCAATAATTTTATTATTTAGATATTTTAATTTTCCAAAATAGTAAATCATTATATTTCTTATAAAAACTTATGTATTTTAAATGAGGATTAAGAAACCTTATAGGTAAAGTTCTGCGAAAGTAAAGAAGAGAAAATTATAAAACAAAAAAGAATAATAAAAAAAATGTTGAGATAGAAACAAATTAAAAATATTATTCTTATACTAAATTGTTTTGCTCATCACATAAATAAATAGAGATCTCAACTATAAATATACTAATTATAAAATGAATATAATGTAATATATAAGAAAACTGACAATACGAACAAATCTATGTGAACGAAATTACGTTGACATATATTATTTTGGCAAATATTATCTATCGATAAATAATATTTTGGCATTTTATGCTACCATGTATTCCTATTGCTGGATTAAAAATTATATGCAGCATTAAATTATACCTATATAATTTACAACGGATAAATAAATGCATACGAAAAAACTAAATAAATTAATTATTTGCTTTATTTGTTTTAAAAAGTTTAATGACTTTTATAGCTTTAAACCTTTTTTTTTAAGGAAGAATTTTCTTATAATACATTCCTAATTCATTTTAGATGAGAAAAAGCTTGAACTCAACTAATTAAAAAAGATTTTTAATTATATTAATCGATATTTGATAGCGATGGACCGGTATTTTTATGAAAAATTGTGCTATCTTCTTGTAACTCTATCAGACGTTATTATTTCTCGGCGCAACTATTTCTTTTTCTATGAACCTGATGCTGAAAGATTTTTTAGCCTACATCACTTAAGGCACCGTATCTGATAATTAATCATGTTTCAAGTTTTTTTCTCAACACATTATACCTAAAAGTGACATTTTTACGTTTATTAATTGATGTCCAAGAGACCAAAAAAAAAATCCTTTTTAGTTTTTTTCAGCGTGCATTTTTTTTTCTTCCTTTAACCTCAAGAGCAGTACAGTAAAAGAACAAATAAAAATGAAACTTTTCTTATGTTTTTGACAAAGTTATCACACTTATCGTTCTTATGAATACTGAAGTGCTTTGCTAATTAGGTTAGGAAGGATCACTTTATTGAAGATGGTAAATAAAATGAAAATAAAAAAAAATAAGCACTCACCTTCAGATATATGAAGCATATGTGTGGTTAAGTAAACTTGTAAATCAAGCTATCTTTATTAAATAACAGCTTTTTTGGATCGAGTTGCTTGCCTTATTGCTTTTGACGCGACTAAAGAAAACTGATTTTTTTTGGGAGGCAGGTTTAATGGATTGGAAATACTTTAGTTCTAAAATGCTTTTTAAATATAGATATTGATATAATTTATTATTTTTGCTTGCAGGCTTGAAATTTTTTTATTGAAAAAAATAGAGTTTTTTATACGCTTAAGGTACAAAAGTATTTCTTATTTTTTATTGTTTTTATAAATGTATAATGGAATTTGAAATATATCGTGTAAAAATTTTTTGAATTATAAGGCAGTATTATTTTTTTCACTTAAGAAAAATATACATCAAAGAGATTCTTACATACTTTAAAAATATAAAAAGTTAAAAATGAATAGGAATAAAAAATTTTATCAAATTGAAAAAAATGTATTTTTAGTTGTATATTTGTTTAACAGCATAAATAGTAGTTTTTCTAGACTTTTATTTTATTTTTATATTATTTAACCATAAAAACGTAATAGCTAATCTAAAAGGAAATAATCTAAAGACACATTTCAAATTTTTTAATAAACAAATAAAATACCATTAATATATATTAGGCTTTATGTTATTGTTTGTTATTTTTATATTATTTAACCATAAAAGCTTAATAGCTAATCTAAAAAGAAATAATCTAAAGGCACATTTCAAATTTTTTAATAAACAAATAAAATACCATTAATATATATTAGAGTACTTGTATAGAAATTTATTACTTAAGTAATTTTTTTTTCAATATTTCAATACATAAAATTTTTGAATTTTTTTATTTTGATTTTCTAGTCAATCCAATTTCCTTCTGCGAGAGCTTCTTGAGCTTATATAAAATTGGCAATTTTTCAATGCGTCGTAAGTTATTTAGTGGAATAAGTAAAACAATGAATTATCTTTCACTTATGATTATAGGAAAACTAATATTTGTGTATTGGAAATAATCGGTAATCTGTCCATTGCCCTAAATGCCAACAAAACCAGGCATCACCTAAGCACATCTTGAACTGTTTAGGGCTGAACTGGAACGAGATTCATTCCTCTCCCATTCTGGTTTCGGATTTTCTTAATGTCAACGGATTTATTGATCTGGTCTGCCCCCGTCAGGCCAGATGGGAATTAGCAACAACAACAACGATTTTAAGTCAATGGTGCAAAATTTAATTTAATTATTTTATTACTTCTTTTTCTATTAGCATGACTGCACTTGGTGGGCCAGAGCCTTCCTCCATTCTGCTCCTTTCTTTCCGATTGTTCTCTAGTTAGTAATGCTTAGATGCAATCCTCTTATACACAGTCGAGACATCTAATCTTAGGCCTACCTTTAATTGTAGTTTACTTTGGTTTGTAATATAATATCTTAAATATCAAGAAAGAAGGGTCCATTCGACAGATGTGACCCGCAAGCTTTAAGCGACTTATTTTCATGTATTTGCTGGTATCAGCTTCCTCGAATGGTCTAGATAGCTTAAAATTATGTCGTTGTCTCCATAAGCTATCCACATTTAGAGCATCAAAAATTTTTCTCATGGCTTTACTCTCCAAAACAGCTAGAAAATCTGCTTGTTATTCAGTTAAAGACCATGTTTCGGATCCACAAGTTAAGACAGGTCTAACGACTGTTTTATATAGCATTATTTTTACTCATCTTATAATTAATTTTGGCTTCAGAAGCATTCTTAAGCCTTGAAGGCATTTCACCATCCGAATTTCAAATCCTTAAAACGTTTTCCAAATAGTCTCCGAGAGAGTAATCCGGTTTCTTGTTCATTAGATTTCGTAACAGTATATTTTAACGGGAGAAGGTCGTGCCTGATGCCTTACCCTCAATATGGAATACAAGGGTGTTACTCTTTGTAGAGTACCTTAGCACTGTCCTATCCGCCTTGGGCTATGCTACCACCGTCATAGCTCAGTGGGTTCTCGACACACGTAAGCCCACTTACCTCAACAAGGTGTCATTTTGTTACCATTGATAGATTTTCCTAAGAGAATGGAGAGAGGTGGGGTGGTAGGTAAATTGCACGTGTGGCACCCAGACCAATCTGGCTCTTACACATGTGTCCCCTGACCCAAATCCGCTGTCCTAATTTGACAATTTTATTTTATTTTATAACCGTCGTTGAACAGCTGACCCAATTTCGGATTTACGATTACCAATGTTCAACTCCATAGCTTTGTAATTCTGAATCCAATCCAGAAGACAAGGGAACTCCTGGACCAAGTATTGGGAGAAATTTGCCATCGTGGAGGGTGTTTCGATACTTTAGGAACGAATCTGCATTTGCTCTACTTGGAGATTAAAACCACGAAAAACTCCCACGATTAGCCTGATGGCAAGGGGACTCTAACCTATTTATATTATTATTGCGCTGAAAAAAAGGAAAAACATTGTTTTCACTCAAAAATATTCTTGAAAATGTAACTGTAACTATTTGGTACAATAAAACAAAGACACATAGTTATAGATAAAGACACATAATGCACGAAAAAAACTATTGTAAGAAGAAAAGTCACAGAAGAGTGATAGATACGAATAACTAATACACGATAACACTAATATAAGGAAAAAATTCACAGAAGAGTGATAGAAGAGAACAACTAGTACACAAGACACCAATACAAATAAAGAATTTGCAGATAAGATAAGAGAGATAAGATAAGAGAGATAAGATAAGAGATAAGAGAGATAGATAAGAACAACTATTTCACAAATGAAGAACAAAAAACTAATGCATGAAAAAATGCGAAGAATATATTTATAGATGAGAATAAAAGATAAATACACAGTAATAGATTAAAACATCGAATTCATTAAAAGTCTAATGCACGAAAAAAATGCACAGAAGCGGTGATAGATAAGAATACGACATTTGTGAAATACTGAGATTTAACTCAACGAGTAATACAAAGAATTCACAGAAAGATAATGAAGGGGGAAATGCCCAGAAGTGCGACAGATAAAAACAACTTTTGAATAAATCTAATACGCGGACGAGTGATTGATAAGTGCCACTTGTGAATGAAATATTTTTTCATCTATATCAATCTGGAAATACTGAAATTTAATTTATTGGGGAATAAGAAAATTCTCAGCGGGGTGATAGATACGAACAAAGATATCTAATATACAGAACTGATATACGAAATAAAATAACGTACAGTGATAGATAAACACAACTTATTATTAATGAAAAGAGTAATTAGTTATTTATCACAATATTCTACACTTCTACAAATGTCGAATTTATTGTTTGCACTGTAAAACAATTCTGGATCAAATTACGGTTAGAACTATTGACAATCAGGGTGACGGCCATAAAATTCATTTTTACTGGAACAAAAAATCTGATATAATGTAATTTTTACAGTTGTAATTATTGCAAAATCACTGAATCACTCTAATTAAAAAATAATTACTGTAAACATAGCTGTATAATATTTTACGATAAAACTGGATGATGCACACAAAATACCGGAACTTTAGGACGTAATTTATTCTGAAATTCTTTTCAGTGTGCGTCTTTCTAAATAAAAGTCTATTGCTTTATTTATGTTTGAAAACCTGAGAGAAAGAATGCAATACGGATCAGATGTACAAAAGAAAAATACGCAAAGGTAATTTGAATACAATTTAGGAAAAGTGAAGATGGTAGATTTTTCTTTTAATCCTGATAGTAGATATTTCTGCTGTTTTACAATCCTGAAAAATTTTATCAACTATTTTGGGTTCTTTAAAATAAAAATTTGTTTCTATAGGTAGGTTCAAAAAATAAAAAGGAAATATGTAATATTGAACTAATGTAGTAGAAAAACACATAACTTGTAACGTTTTGTAGTAGATATTTTCTTTGAATATTCTTCACCTCTGCAGAAAAAAAATTGAATTGAAAGTTTGCGTCATTCAGAGCAAAGGTTTAATTCTATATGTAAGTTTGAAAAACATAAGAAGAAAAAAAAAACGCTCTAAAAATTGAAAGAAATCATTAGTTTACTGATATTGTGAAATGAAGCTAAACAGATAAGGCCGTAATTTTAAATCAAGCACAACAACGCCCAATAAAAAATCCTTGTCCAACCAGCAACGTAATAAAACACAGAGCTTTAAATACTATTTTTAGCTTTAAGAGGAAAATAAAAGGGGCTTTTAAAGACAGGATTAAAAGAGAAAATTGCAGTTTGTGAGTAAAGATTTACGAAAATGCATTTCTTTAATCCACCGAAGAATAAATTGTTCAATATGACGAAACGTAATGTTCTTGGATACAGATTTCTCAATTATTCATTTTCCTTGTAGACGATTTATTATAAAAATTGGTATTAAAAAACTGAAATTAACAAAGTTAACTTGCATTTTTTAAAAATAATATGTGAATAGACTTAAATATTTAGTTGAATAAATAAATATTCATTTATTACACCTTTTGAAATTCAAGCAAACTTAAACTTAACTAATTCAAGTAAATTTAAACTAGAATGAAATATGTTTTGAAATTATGTATGCATTATATATATATATAAAAAAAATAAAAAAAAAACAAAACAAAAAAAAAACGCCGGAGTAGCCTGGTTAGTAGGAAGTTGGGCTCATTTTCGTGTGTATGAGAGTTTGAATTTCGCCAACCGAAGAATCTCCGTGTATTTAATGGTGACAGGTGCACGTTAAATCTGTCGGGGTCACAAAGTCCTCCTAGTTCCCATAGCGAATCAATAGCTCTGAATTTACCTCTCAATACCTCTGAAGATACATCGTTCCTTGATTTAGGTCAAAATTACGATCCGTGGATGAATGAATGGAGTAAGATTGAGTCCTCCCTGTAAAACGGGCTGTGACGAGTGTGTGGGGATGAAGTCGTATCCCTGGACATAGATGGCGCCACTGAAAAAAAGTGAGAAACGCACTCTCTGCCTAAAAAATTTGCTTGATTTTAAGCATGCTCCCTGGTATTGGCAAGTGGCATAAGTGGAGCCATGATGGCTCAGGGGATAGAGCGTTCGCCTTCTAACTAAGTAAATCGTTTTCGAATCCCACCGATGGCTGGTCGATACGAATTCCGCATTCGGTTTGTACCGACCACAGTGCAGACGTAAAATAACTTCAGTGGTAGACGGATAATGGATCTTGTCGTCAGACTACGTGGTTTTCCACTCCATGTAACACGAATGAGGGTAAGGCAACTTTCCTCCACGAAGGCAACTTTCTCCCAATACTTGATCCAGGAGTTCACTTGCTTTCTAGATTTTGTTCAAAAATACAAGGCTATGGAGTTGAACATTAGTAGCCGGAAACCTAAAAATTGGGTCGGCTGTTCAACGACGGTTATAAAATAAAGGAAAGTGGCACAAGTGGCAACAACATGTATAAAATAAGAACTCTGATACAAATTTCAGTACTAAGAGAAAAATAAAAGATACTTTTAAAAATGGAAAACATTGTGTGTTTAAAACGTTTTTGAAAATGCCTTCTTTTCTCAGTCAGAAAAATAAATTGATCAGTGCAGCAAAAATTCAGTTTTTTTTTAAAAAATTTTTAACATATTTATTTTTACAGAGACGATTTATTAAATAAAAAGTGAATGTTTTTGAGATATTAAGCTAACATAACTTTCACTTCGACTTTTCTTGAAGGAAGAAAAATGTTAAGGGAAAACTGAGAACAGACAAAAAATACTAACATAATTAAATATCTATTTATTATTGAGCTTCGCATTTAAGTAATACAGCATAATCTTAACACGAACTTAAAGACTTTCTCATAAAAAATAAATAAATAAAAATCATATAAAAATGTATTTTTAAATGCAAATTTTAACCTAAAAGAATAAGAAATTTTTAAAGGCAGAATTAAAAAATAAGTTTTGGCATGTGTGTTTAAAACATTTCAAAAAAGGAAATGTTTTACTCAATTAAGAGAATAAATTGTCCAATTCAACAAAACCTATTCAATATTTCTTAAAAAAAAAACTATAAAAACTAAAAAAAAAACCTTACTATACTTATATTTTAAAGAGACGATATATTAAAGAAAAGTATATGTTGGAGAAATTAAACTGAAATAACTTTCTCTTCGACTTTCTTAAAAAAGAGAAAGTTAATGGAAAGCTAAGAAGAGGCAAAAAAGACCAATAAATTAAATTTCTATCTATTTCTGTGCTCCGTATGCTTCGTATTCAAACAATATAATCTTAACTTAGACACAAAGATTCACGACGAAACATTCTCGCTCAAATAAAAGCATAATATGAAAATAAATCCTTAAATGCAAGTTTTAGTCTTAAAAAAAATAAGACATTTTTAAAGTCGGGATTAAAAAAAGGAATTTGTTATGTGCGTTTAAAACATTTCAGAAAATGCAATTTTTTACTCTGTAAAAAGAATAAATTGTCCAGTAGGACAAAATTGTAAACTTCCTAGAGAAGGATTCCAATTTATTTATTTTCCACCAAGACGATTTATTCTGAAAAAAACAGAAGATTGAAGAGCTGAAATAAACGTAACTCTCACTTCTACTGTTTCAAGAGCAAAAAAAAATTGAAAGGAAACCTGAGAAGGGACCAAAATAAGACCAATGAAAGCAAATATCAACTAAATATTTATGTATTTCTCTTTTTCTGCTCTACATTATTCATCTTGATTTTCTCAGTCTTGTTTTTTCTGAGTGACCCCCCACCGGGGTCACAGATTTCGCTTTCTGAAGATAGACTTTTAGTATCAGTCCTAGGAAGTGGTCAAATTTATAGTCGGATACATTTCCGGCATATCTGCTATCTACTTTTCTCTGAAGTGGAAGGTGGAATAAGATAGGCGATTTTCATTTCCGTTCTAATATCCGGAAGTAGACAAGATTTTGGTTTGTTTTGTGAAATCTGCAAGTATAATTTCATGCTTGAGTAAGTAAAGCAAATGAAACTATATTTTTGTAGCAAACATACAAGAAGGAATTTTGTTTGTATGATATTAGTCCCAATTAAAACATTTTTTTCTACTTGTACAATATACCATTGAAAATAATTGGAAAGTATGTAAATAATTCCCACTTTCACTGATAGTTACAATCTTGCATCAAAATTTGCTTTGGTATTGTGTTCTTATAGGTACTTTCCAAAGTTTCTGAAATTTTTACTGATGGGCAATGCAATACAAGAAATTTTTTTTTTACTTCTATGTAAATCATGTCTTTTATTTTACTATGAACGGGCTTGTAACATCTCTCCTAGACGGTTTGAAAATGTGATTTATAGATGTCGGTTATGTGTTTGTGGTCAGTCAAGATAAAACACAAACCAACCACGGATTAGGAACCAATTACCTTTAATTTCCTAAGTAAATAATATTACACATTCCAAAGTAATAATATCGTAATGAAAAAGCACTCCGATTGTGCTAATCATAATAGAATAGAAAATAATATTAAGTTAAAACAAATAAGTAATTGAAAAAAAAACATTGATTACTGAAAAAATTGTGTTACATTATTCTACAAAAAACAACGTTAATACATTATTGCATTTTGGAAAAAATCTCAATTTAGGGCCACCTAAAATTTTCATCTCTCAAGGTCTTTTCCTCCTATTTCTTTCAAACTTGGGATTCTGACCAAATTGCGTTGATTAAATTAGTGTAAAGATGTTAGTATCTTCTACTTAAATCTTTTTCGAATACTTTTAAATTAAATAATAAAAAATAAACTATTAAAAATAATTTTGCCAACTGAGTTATCTTTCGATAAACAATTTTATTTTATATTTCTGGCCAAATATATTTTAATTTCTTTCATTATTTCCTTAGGTATCACGAAATACTATAAAAATTGAATTGACATTAAGTTGCCCATTTAGACCTTTGACCTATAAGAATCATATTTTTACAAATCGCTACAACCTTCCATATTTTGAAAATTTTAAATCCATATCCGACGAAGAAAAAGGCATGCACGAACAACTAAGAATCCTGATACTTAAAAATAAAATCCAATCAATATTAAGGTATTCACTTTTCATTTTTGCAGACTCTGCACTTTGAAGAACAAATATCAAATTTGAATGTCCATTCACTGTCCAACTCTCATAAAATAATGGATTCCATAAGCATAAAATGCTATCTAGAACACGCACTTGAATCCTATATTGGTGCTCAAATATTGTGCCATCCACGTGGGAATCCGTCAACACTTTAAGACAATTCACCAAAAAGACTTTAATCTAATCAATCAGTATCGAATTGCTAATGGCTATTTGACAACCTCACCATTAAAACCATTCACCTATTTTCCGAATTCCTTCAAATCAACCGAAGTTGACTATCCATTTACTTCGCCCATTCTTCTTTTATGTTCCGCCCGCTATATATCCGGTATCCGGTAATTCCACACGCCATCCCCTTTCCGCCATCTCCAAGACTGTGAATAGAAGTTATCCGGTACACATTCAACACAACCGCTCTCAATCAAAGGAACGGAATCTGCAGTCTTTCCGCGCACTCCATTCGACTGAATGGTCTCTCAAGTTATCTTGAAGCGATGAAGAGTGTTGCTCTGCAGAAACTTTCAAGAGATTCAGCGAAGGGAATCATTCTTCCCCGGTATTATGATGACAATCCTCGCTTCCTTGAACTTGGCATTCTGTTTTGTTCCACGGCCTTCCCTGTTGAAATTTATTTTGGTTTTCTTCTCATATCGATTCTGCCTCAACCGCAGAAATGTGATGGCACGAATGGTGCAAGTTTCTTGGCACTATTTCTCTGGCAGAATGTCAGGTATTATGAAGACAATTCGCGAAACGTGGATGCTAATGAGGGGTGAATATTCGATTGTGGGAAAAGCACTCTTCCTTTTATTCAAGGTTTATTGAGCTTTAACTGTTTTAATTAATCGTGAAAGACAAAACGCACTAATTAGCAATTATTTATTTGGGGAAGGAAAGCTGTATGACGTATTTGAAAGATGGTTATTTTGGAGCGATATTGGCATAGTACCAGGTATCAAGAAAACATTTGACTTATGGTTGTTGAAAATAGAATCTAAATTTTAAAGAATTGTAGACGTGCCTTTCCGTTTGTTGAACATAAGCTATTTATTAAAATTCTCAAGGTAACACAGTGATAGTAGTTGTACGTCACATGGAAGGCGTTGAAAAACAACAAACCATTTTATTGAGGGTAGTTCCAACTTTCAAGATATTAATTTTTCATTATCATCATTCAAGATATTAATATGTTCATTTCTGTATATGAAAATTAGATGTTAAACGTTCATTTTAATATTATAACATTAAATCAGATGCAGTTTTTTATTGTAGGAAGTAGTTTGAGAGGCTTAAGACAGTTGGAAAAACTTACTTAATTATAACTAATTTAGTGAGAGTTTTTTTTTCCTATCAAAAAATTTTTTTTTCTTTTCGTTCATACAGCTGTATTAAAGTCTTATAAATTGGATTACTGATGTGGGGTCAATTTATTCCAACTAAATAATCATTTTGCTTGTAAATAATTTAATGCTCAAATTATTTTTAAGAAATTTCTCAATAAGCATATCCTTCATAACTTTTTTTCTTAGCATTTTTCGTTAAGTTTAGTTGGTTTATTCATTAAGACTGAAAGGTTTACAGAGAAACGCAGTAGGGGTGTTATGTGCCTTCATTACAAAAAATACACTTCTTATTGCCAAAAATCAGACTTCATATGCTATTTTGTGCTTGTGTCAGGAAGATAATTAGGAAGATTAGCATCAGAACGGGAGACAGTTTCAAAGCATTACTAAATTAATTTATAACTATTGCTTTTAATTTTTATATTTTTTCCTCTTGAAGTTTTTGCTAAATTAAGTGTTAGTAACATTGGAGATCATACGTTTTGCTTTTTTAATAAATACTCGTTGCCAATATTATCTAAATATCATTCAATAATACAAAAATATTATATTAATATTATTCAATATTTAATAAATATTATTGCCAATAATATCAAAAAAATGTTCACTGTTGGGACTTATCTTTTAAGCAGCTCTCTGACTTATAATTTGTAGATATCTAAGAAACCGACTCGCAATTATTTAATAACTGTTTTGAGTCTAGTACTCCAAGAAAGATTCGAAAACAAATAAATAAAAGGAAATTCGTTTTCTGTCATATATGTGACAAGGGATAATACGAGAACTTTTAATTTTTCAAGAAATAAAAGCCAATATATTTTTTGACAAAATAAAAATATTAATAAATCCATTAGTGTTCTTAATCACTCAATCTTCCGACATTTTCCTTTTTATGTATTATTTAAGTGATGCTTAAAAACAAAAACCAATAAACACAATACGGAAATTTTTTCGTATTCATTTCGACTTTTCATATTGAGAAACAAAACTATTGTTTTTTTACCTAAAGAGGTAAGTCATATCCTAACAATAATATTATCTAAAAATGAAACAAAAAAAAAATCAATAGACATTTTTCCCATTTTAATCCACTATTCCCTAGAAAGCGTTGGCTAATTTACAGAGGGAAACTTGACCATTTATAACATCCTAAGTTGGCGTTTGTCCCAGATATTCCAGTCCTCTCTTTTACACTTCGCGTTGGAATTTTTTTTCTCACTTTGTCTCTTTTTCCTTCCTCTTCTTTTTGTATTTAGATTTTTTTCCTTGCTTTGTTATTTTCTCGTTGCCTTAATATGTATTGATTTGAGTTCTTTTTGCTGCGTTTTTTCGATTTCTTTTTAAGCAGAGGTGACAATGCTTCTGCTATACGTTAATTAAAAGCGCATTCTTCGACATTTTGGCAACAAAGGCTTTTGGCCTTCTTCCTTTTGGAATTACGTTTTTTACCCATTTGTAGTGACTTTCAAAACAACTGGAAAGCGAGGGCTTATGCTTAATTAGTAACGATTTGTGCTCTTCGTTAATTCTCTTCATTTCTTTTAGTTTGTATTCCCGATTTAGAATTTTAATGAATGTCGCAATCATAAAAGAAAACAGTTATTTTTTAAATAAACGTGACATTATGTTTTTCTTTTGTGTTTAGATTAAAAAAGAGATTTATTTCAAATATTTTTTTAATTTACATTAAAGTATAGTTTTTTCAAATTAGCGCATATGAGCACACATATATATATGTAAATGTTTCTGTGGATGACCGATATTGGTGGTTGTTGACCACCGGTGAAAGTAAACACTCTCTTGATTTCGGTCATTCCTGGGAAACACAAATATATATATATATATATATATATATATATATATATATATATATATATATATATATATATATATATATATATATATATATATATATATATATATATATATATATATATATATATATATATATATATATATATATATAATATATATATATATATATATATATATAATATATATATATATATATATATATATATATAATATATATATATATATATATATATATATAATATATATATATATATATATATATATAATATATATATATATATATATATATATATATATATATATATATATATATATATATATATATATATATATATATATATATATATATATATATATATATATATATATATATATATATATATATATATGTTAAAATGTTAAAGTAAACTCCCTAAACAAGGACGGCGTTGTTTGTTCCTATGATATTTTAATATGATATGATATTTTATTGTAATGAAATTATCATTATTTGTTTTGTACTAAAAATATTAGGGTTAAACCAAATTGAATGTTTGACCAATATCCTTCAGGGATCATTAACATGAGCCATTGCAAAAATAAAAAGAATAAAAAATTGCTCAAACAAAGAATGTACTATTGCTTAAATTTACTGCATCAGTAAGCAAATTAAAAATAATATTTCAAAATTTGAAAACTAGTATTTGTCTAATCAAAATATTACATGAGAACTGGTATGGCATAATATCAAATAAATTATATTTTGCACTCCACTCTTTTAACATGAAGAATAAATAAATAGAAAAAGAAATATTCGCTCACATTACATAAAAGTTTGTACAGCGTATTTTCATCATAATTAAAGTAGCATTAAAATCCGGTGTTTTTCAAAAACTTCAAAGTTTCCAAGAAATGTTTATAGTTTTAGTTGATGTTAATACAAATTTTATTTTTTAACAAAAGGCAAAAGAACAAGATTAAAACTCAAAAACTAAAGCCTTCATACAAGTATTTTTTAAAGAAATAAAGCATAAAAATTGTTATGACTGAGAACATGACAAGTTTTAAGCTTCCAAATATTTTAAACCTAATGTTATTTTCTAAGTTTTATGCTTTGAGGACAAATTAATATGTCTCAAGAAAGCTTTTCGAAAAATCCTATAAAACTGGTAAATATAAAATACAACCTATCTATCTATTCCGCAAGGCGAAATAAACCATTTTACCATGTTTTATGAAAATAAAGTTTCGAAAAAAAGTTGAGGTATTAAACAACTTTTATCATTTTTTGTTTCTAAAGAAGGTAAAGTAAGACAATTTAGATAGTTTCTGTTTTTTTCTCCTTTCTTTTCGCTTTTGTTTTCTTCAATAAAATAAGAAAACCAAAACATTAAAGCTTCATGTTTTAATCTAATTTTGGCTAAGGACGGAAAAAAATTGGACCTAACTATTTTGTATTGCTTTTGTGAAATACGATGTAAATATAAAGTGTTTTTACGTAGCATATTGGATAAAATAACCATTGACTAGAATTTATTATTTATTTATGTTTTACAGAAAAACTTTCAGTTTTCTATAAGTTTTCTTTGAGCTTTATGTGATACTTTTATGTTTGTAACTTTCTATTGAATTCATTTTAATTTTGACAATGTTTTGTATAGAATTAGTAGATATAATCTAGTTTTCAATGCAAGGTATTCTGATTAGAATAGTGCTAGTAAATGCTGTTTGACTATCTCTGGTACTTCCCCTTCAGAAATCATATCTGTTTACATAGTTTATATTTTGTGAATAATATTCAATAACAAAGATAACCCTTTAAGGCTGTTTATCGAATGCTCCCTTGTTGCATGAAGGGTAGTAAAACATTTTTAACGTTCCAGAAATCGATTTTTAAATTTCTTATTATTTTTAATAAAATATATTTTCCTGAAACCAAAAATACATAACATTTATATATTTGACAGTAAGTAGCTAAAATTAGCGAAAATAAAACGTAAAAAAATATTTCCCCTTTCCCTTGCAGCATAGTTTCGGTTTCAAAATTACCCATATGTTATATCAAAGGTAATAAACTCTACTTTTAAATTGGGATTTTCTTTGGATTTATTTGTTTTCTTAACATTTCTGAC
Source organism: Parasteatoda tepidariorum (assembly GCF_982258835.1). Classification (NCBI taxonomy): domain Eukaryota; kingdom Metazoa; phylum Arthropoda; class Arachnida; order Araneae; family Theridiidae; genus Parasteatoda; species Parasteatoda tepidariorum. The sequence goes on from NC_141764.1 coordinate 67,381,008, forward strand.
AGTGTCAATGACCTTTTGTTAAATTCACTTGATGTGTGACAGATTTTCTTAGAACAGTTGAATACATAGTTGTGATTTAGATTCTTCATTATATTTTTGTTTTCTGTAATACAAGTCTTATGAGTTTTGATTCTATTTTAGAACTTTATTTGTTATTAACTTAATTTGTTATTTGTTATCACTTTTATTGAATATCCCAATGTTATTACGCCTCTTCGAAAATCGTTTGGTAAAAGAAAAATCCACCCCATTCAACATACTCGAACACTCCAAGAGTTGTTAAATTGCCTGCCGAAAATGATGGTACACCTGTCAGTTCTTCAAAAATTAAGTTAGATGTGCCTTATTCTATTGATAATGAATATCAGGAGATTTGTCACAATGAAATAAGTGATTGTAATATTATTATTGGTTTGTAAGTGCTAAATAGATTCGTAAACAAAGTATATTTGTAAACATTGCAACTCTTCTCAGAGTTTTGATGTATCTGACGTAAAAAGTAGTAGGAAAGGATTTGATACATTTATAAATATATTCTGTAGGAAAAGTAAATCTACTGGAAGTACATATAAAAAAACTAAACTCAGTGGCGTGGCAGCCCATAGAGGGCCAAGGCCTACTGTGCCCATCTCAGTTTTCTTGACCTTGGGCTCTGGGATGCAGGAGCAGATGTTCCGTTTAGGTGGTCAGCCGAACGCGAAACCACCAGTGTTTAGTTCCCAAGCATACTTGGTACTCATTTATCGATCCACTGAAGGGATGAAAGACTGAGTCAACCTTGACTGGCCCGAGGATCGAACCCAGAACCTGTGGCACGGGAACGCGAAGCGCTACCACGTAGCCACCGGACGTGGTAGTACATATACAGAGGGCAAAAAAATGGACCACCCTGAATAACGTTTGATATAATGATCGGATTTCACATTCAAGAACTCAATCTTAAAGTTTCAAGGGGGCGATATATTTATAAATAAGTACTGACGATTCTTTAAATTACGAAATCAGACACAAAAATGAATATTATTTTAAATTCTCTGAATAAATATACCTTTTTTTTCGACGAGTTCAGATTTCTGACCCCAAAAGTTTAGGGGTCAGCCTCAATCTGGGAAATGTGGTCCCAATGGATTGGTCAAGAGAGCGCTCCAAAGCTTGGACTCCTTAAAGTTAATTTTACCTTTTTCGTAGTTCGCCATACCTCGAGAACTTTTCGAGAGATTTGAAAAACTTTTGCTCTCAATTATAAAATTCATTTGCCCAAGGACATTCAAAAAATATATTTTAGTAAAGATTTTTTTTTTTATTATTTTATTTAAGAATAGTAGAAAAAGTTTTGAATTGTAAGGTATACAATTTTTTGAATCGTTTTAGAGAATATTTATTTTACATAAAATAAAATATTTGAGAGAAATCTCTCGAATAGTTCCTGAGAAATCAAATTTTGTGAAAATCATATATTTAAAAATTTATTCCTTGGGAACTATTTGACCGATTTTGCACAAGTTTTGTATTTTGTCTTTTAAAACAACATTCTTTAAAATGGTGTAAAAAATTTTATACCGTTCAATTGAAAATTTTTCTACCATTCAGCATTAAAATAGTAAAAAAAATAATAAACGCTTACAAAAAATAATTTTTTGCACGAAATTATCTCTGAATAAATGAATTTTATAATTAAGTGAAAAAATTTCATTTCACTTAAAACATTCTCGAGATATAGCGAAATATGCTGAAGTAAAATCAGCATTAAGGGGTTCAAACTTCGAAGCACTCTCTTGAACAAACCATTGGTACCATATTTTCCAGATTGCAATCCAAATCCCAAATGCAAAAAAAAAATCCAAATCCATCAGCAACAAAAAAGGTTTATGCCCGGAAATGTCATCGTACGCTGCAAGGGGCACTTTTTTTTTTATTAACTGTTTTTTTTAATGCTTCAGAACAAGCAATAATTTTTTCGAATAGGAACATCTTTTCCTGAACATTTCCCGAACAGGAATAATTTCTTCGAGTTATTCTGGACAAACAGGGAAGTACTCCTAGTCGCACAGGATGACTCCAACGTGCATGAGTTCCTATTCAGCTTTAATCCCGATGATGTGCCCTAACTCTTCTGGAAATTTGTCGCAGCAGTTGTGTGACTTAACGTTTTTGAAATTGTACATTTTGGCAAAATATAGACTAAAAATATAATTTGAAATCAGTTGCTTTTGAGCAAAACTAATTTCAGATCTTAATTCCCCTAACCCCGAATTGGGCATGATCATGTATTTGTATAAATTCAACAAAAACTTTTCCCCAGTTTTATCTTAAGTTTATGGAGTGTAAAATCCTAGCAAAATATTCGAAAAAGCATGATAAATTCATTTTATAATTGCACATCTTATTTTTTTAAAAAATGATTTAGGTTTATATGTATACTAGAAAGGTGAAAAAAAATCAAACCAATTGTAATTTGATTCGTAATATGCCTCTAGATATATTTTATTTTATTTTAAAACTGTCGTTGCAGACCCGATTTTGAGTTTACGACTACCAATGTTCAACACCGTAGCCTTGTAATTTTGAACCCAATTCAGAAGACAAAAGAACTCATGGATCGAGTAATAGGCGAGTTTTGCCTTCGTGGAGGACTTTTTGATAGAACTCACCAGCATTTGTGTTTCATGAAGAGATAAACCACGGAAACCTCCCGCGATAAGCCTGATGGCAAGGGGATTCTAACCCTTGATTACTCTACTATTGAGGATATTTTATGTCCGCACTGTGGTCTGTGCGAGCCAGGCGTGGAATTCATATCGCCAGGCTATCACTGGGATCGTACCCGGTTCACCACGTTGTGAGGCAAGCGCTTTATCCCCTGAGTCACCACGACTGCCTCGATTTAAAATGATAAATTAATTTTTCCTTTTCTTAGTAGAAGACGTTTTTTCATTGACTTTAAAGAGTGATGCTCATATTCTTGATTTTATCTTCGTCGAATCAGATTAGTATAGCATTATTTATTGTGAGTTATTTGTAGTACAGAACTTATATTAATAATTACATTACATTAATATTACATTAAGAACTTAATTGGTTTCAAGTTTGTAGAATTTTGATTTGCATAACGTAAAATGTTCTCTGTGGGAATTTAGTATTAATGGAATTATGTTGATAAGGAATATAATAAGGAATAAGGAATTATGTTGAAATAAGCTGATAAGTCTCTGCATGGACACAGAATAGTCATAGGTCCCAATTTTCTTTATACGTCAAAAACGTCTTTAAAGTATAATAAAAGCGTCTTATAAGCATTAATATCTTATAAGTATAAATGTATATTTCCGGTGCCAAGCCAATTTTACCGAAAAAACCTAACACATTTCTTTCATAGTGTGAACCAGTGTAAATATTGCTTAAAATATGAGTTCTGTTGATTACAGTCTGTTTATCATGTTCATGTTTTAACAAATAGAGAAAAAGCTTGTTTCACTTAAATAAAACAAATTTGTTTTATTTAAATAAAAAAATTGTAAATAGAAGTACTCCAGAATGAGAATATTTCAATCCTAATTACGAAATATCCTCACATATAATTATAAAAATTATATTTTAATAAAATCGGAGTCCTGCACCACGGAAAAAAACATAATTATGATCATAATCATTTAGTCATGAGTAGAATTTTCATACTTTTTTCAAACCATCTTACTTTGTCAATATTTTCAACGTAGCAAGTGCTTTTCAAATAAAGTAATCGTCTCATTTTTGTAAGACTAAACTAATTCATAAATGATCAATGATAAATATGAAGTGAATAACAATAAAATATCTTCAGAAAGCACTAATTAACCATAAATAATAAATATCATAATTTATTAAATTAAAAGAAATCTTTTATTATTACTGATATACTTCATATATATATTAACAGTTATACTCTAAATCCTTTAATGCCCCTACATTTTCTGCAAGGTAATAAACCTTCTGGCATCAGCATCAAAAATTTCGGCTCAGCAAATTTTTAACACAAAAAAGAAAATCGCTTTTGAGTTCATAGCTTCAAGACATAGTTACATCCAATGAAGATGTAATCATGACAAAACTAGATATGAAATTGAGCAGCAGGGAAAAATATAAATGTAATAAAGAACTCAAACCCTTAGAGTGTCTGGGAAAAAGTAAAACCCTCTCCAGAGAGATATCTTAAAAAAGAGAAAGAGAATAATGCGCATCTCGGAGTCACGATTCTCAAATCTGGAAGTACCCCATGATGACCTCAATGTCCCTCCTTAAAGAAAGAGATTGAAAAGCAAATGGTTTGCTTTTTTTGTATTCTATCTTCACAATTCTCTTCTGTTAGATATCGAAACAGTGGTGATAGTAGATTAAGCTTGGACTGCTTGGATTTCCTTTTATTCCCTTGTCTTCTGGTGATGGTCGTCCTCAGAATGTTCTAGAAAGTTGGGGTGAATAAAAGGTACTTACCAGCAGTCTGAAATCGCCCTCAGATTGTGTCTGATAAGCTGATGGTTTCGAGCTTCAACGTGAAAGTAATTTCCCATCAGAGATAAGTTTCTTTGAAACGGGATCTCTGAATTAGCTGTAAAATTTATTGGGAAATATTAAAGTCGGTTGCTATATGGATAATGTCTATCATCGTTTTAAATAAAGAGAATGGACATTACTTTAAATTTTAAATTTTGATATTTTAATAATTCACTTTTCAATATAGTCAGTTCGATTCGAAATTGAAATACATAAAATTAGGACATAAAGGAATTCGTAATTTTTCTGTATAAGATTATTTTCAACTTGATTTAAGATTGTGTAAGCTGTTGACTTTGAGATTCAAAAATGACGAATGTTTCTATTAAAGATGCGTTTTATGGAAACAATTTTCAAGATTGACTGAGAAATTTATTATGAAACATTGGAATAGTTTCTTATTAATCCACATTGTATTTTCTTATCATTTATTTTAAAAAAACTGTATTTGCTATTAAGTTAATGTGAATAAAGAAGACTAAACTTGCTCTCAGTTTGCATCTGATAAGCTCATGGTTCTCAGCGCCAATATGAAAGACATGTTTCATCTGAGATCAGGTTCTTTAAAACAATATCGCTGGATTAACTGATACAGTTATTAGAGAAGACTGAAGTTTCTTACCAGGGAAATGATATAGTTATCATTTCAAATGAAAGAAAAGTATTTTACCATAAAATTTTATTTTGTTGATGTTATAGAGAAATCTTTTAGGAATACCTTAAGATCGTTTTGAAAAGTAGTTTCCATAAAAGACAATAAGTTCCTTTCACATTTTTGGTGTCTGAATATTTTCATCTTGATTTTTCAGATGGCGTATGATAAACTGATTATTTTGAGTTTTAAAATGAACGTAGTTTTTTATTAGATAAAATTTTGTAATTTCTTCACTCTGGATTAACTGCTCAATTTATAACTCAAAACGTACCTGAAAACAGCATAAAACTTATTCCATTGACTAATATAAACTAAAAAATTTTGAATTACCACTTTCTTCTAATAAATAAAATCTTTTTAAAAATATAATATTATTTGTTACATGAAATTACTTTAAATTATAATCAGTTTAAAGGAAGATTTATGGAAGAAAGATTTTATTAAAGAAAAGTTTCTTGAAAAAAAATGAAAAGGAACTTTTTGAATTAACTAAGAATTTATTATGGAAAATACAGTTATTTAATTATTATGAAAATCTTGAATAATCAGTTTTTCTCCTCAGATTATCATCACTGTTAAACATTCTGTTTTTAAATGCTCTTTACCTCCTTAAATGCAGTGCAAAAAATACCAAATTTATTTAATAAATTTTGAGAAAAGTACTGACACCCTGGGTGCGTCATACCATGCAATCAGTTTTGCTATAGAATTTTATACAGTTATTTTTAAAGTAATGTTTTATTATGATGGTTGAGTGATGTTATAGTAAATACTATTGTAAACCTTATGGTCTGATTTTTTCCTTAAAATTTTACTGTAAAAATGGATTTTAACGATAAAAAGTACTGGCAAACAAAGATTTTACCGTAATTTGATCCTGAATTTTTACAGTTTGCAGCTGAACTAATGCATGGGAATATTTATTTAAATATGCATTTCTTTCAACACGTTAAAATCTGAAAATTTTTTATATTTGATAGGTTGATTATTTTGAGTTTAATTACGAAAGGGAAATTTTCTACAAAAAAAAGTTTCATATTTAAAATAAATTCCACGTTTCGCATATTTTCATTTTCTAATTTTGTTATTAATTATTTTTTCAATTCAAGTATCAAAATTTACAAATAAAATAAATACTTCTGCAAGCTTTATCAAATACTTTTTTTTTGTTTTTTATTTTAAATGAACATCGGAAATACTTCAGAAAATAATTTACATTAAGTCACAATAACTTATAATTTTCTTTTTCCTTTTTGAAAAAGTATGAAAGCAGCCAAGCAAAACACACATATATTGAAGTCAATAAAAGCCCATGCGACCATCCATGAATTTGTTAAAATTCAAATAACTGGTTACTTTCGAAAATGCAGCGAATTCTATTTAAAATAGCGTCATCAATATGTTTTCTATTACAAACAACACAAAAGAGAAAAGTAACAAGCTATTTTGTCCACTCAGACTCAATACGTAAACACAAATATAAATGATTAAACTATTTCTCAACTTTCTGTTTTTATTAGCTTCTTATTCAACATGCTGTCTTCATTCTTTCATCTGCTTTTTCCGATAACAAAATGTGGGTTTTTATGTAATTTAATTTCAGTTTAAAAGAAATATTTTCAAAAGAAAATCCCAATAATTGCTCCCCTTCACATGAGGAAAGCGGGAATATGTAAGTAGATAAAGGAACATGAAAGAGTTGGCAGTGTTTGAGGCGTTAAAAATGGTTTATTTATTTCTTTTCATTTTCAGAAAGACTTTCAAAATAGAAGATGCAAAGCGGGAAATGAATTTTTGATCAATGGAGCCGTCTAAACAATTATTTCGCAGCCAAAGAATAGTTTTTAGTTATAACAAAAAACACTATTGGATTTTATTTAGTTAAATGGATAATAAGAACGAAAAGTAATATAAAAATAAAATTGAATTAATCGGAAACGGAGCGGGTAATGTAAAAAAAGGTTCGAAAGCGAATGAAGCGCGTGTGAGAGAATCGAGATTTTGTAAATAGAAATCTGTTTTGTTAATTTGAAAAATGAAACAGCTGAATAAAAAAGGGTGTAATGTTTCAAAACAATTTTCCATTTATAATTTAAAATGAATTCAAGAGAGAAAACTTTTCAATCTATTGTACTTATAATGAAGAAGATAAAAAATAACGTTAAGTTAAACAAAAAAAAATATTAGGAGAATTAATGAGTTTTGAAAACGGAAACTTCAGTTTAAGTTAAAAAAATAATGAAAACTTTGTCTAAGTTTATATTTTGTCTGTTTGAGTTTGCGAAAAAGTATTCGTTTTATGCTGTATTATTAAAAAGTAATTCTTCATTTTTTTTTTGGTTCTTTAAAGCACCGGAAGTCCTAAAACTGACCAAATGTTTGAAAATAAGGAAAAAAAATTAAAAAATGTACGTCTTGCTGTGCCTCGCTTCAGGAAGAGATAGCTCTTCACCTTTGGAAACTGCTTAGAAAACCTTATTTTCAATCAAATTTCCAATTTAGTTTTTCCCTGAGGAGGTAAATTCGGTCAAAACTATCAGACTATGGTAAACTTCGTGTTTCGCTATAGGAAAGACTCAAATCATGGTAATTTTAATTTTCAGTTCTGCATTTTTAAATAGTCATAAGGACTATAATTATAAAAAAACACAATTTCTAGTGAGCCGTTACCATATGAACATAAAAATTACCAACTGAATGTATTAAATAAAACCAAAATTTGTTGTTTTATCTTCCACCAGAAATGTCATTACCATGTAGCATGGTAATTTTACCAGAATTTCTTTTTATCCGGAAAAGTTCATCAGTAGATGAAACTACTTTACTACTGTAGGTAGCTACAATAAAACACTATAGAACTGCACGTAATAAAATGGATAATAATATTAAAAAGGGAAATAAAAAATTATGTAAAATTAATAAAATTAATTGGGATTGGTGTGCTACCATAGCAATTGACAGCTTATAAATAGAAATGTGTGCTAAAAATGAAACAGCTGAATTAAATATCGACGTCATGTTTAAATTCAGTGCTTCGTTTTATAATTTAAAGCAAATTCAACTGACAGAAAATTTTTCAATTTGTTTCCTTTATAATTAAACAGATAAAGTAAATGATGTATAGTTAAAAAAATATCCTGCTTGGGAATCAAGCGAATTTTTAAGTCAGAAAAGTGCCTTAAAAATGAGCACCCTAAGCCCAAGATTACGACTAAAAGCACACATACGTCACAGACTGTTTCACAGGGAAGACCCAATCATACTTCAATCTTTCATTCAAAGAATCTTTCATTTTGATCTGAACCAGAATCAATCTCCAATTCAGTATCCCCATTGGTATTAATTAGTTATGTGAACTTGGGGAACTTGGAAAACCCAGACAGATTTAACGTCCACCAGTCACCATTTCATAAACGCGGGCGGGATTTAAACTCGTATTCTTACAAACACGAGCTAAACGTCCTACCAACCAGGCTACCCCGTCCCAATCTTAATTTAATAAATCTGATAAAGATGAATTAAATGTTATTTTTTAGAAAATATAATTGTAATTTTTGTTTTAAAACAGTCTTAATTTAGTTTACTAAGCAAACTATACAATGCTTTAAAGTTCATTAAATAAATGCAGTTTCGAAATAATATGTTTTTCAAAATACATTAGTATATATATATTACATTTCAATCACCATTAAATATAGCTCTGTATATTCTCGAAGTTAATATATAAAAGCAATTTGCAATACACGTAATTAATAATTTATAATTTAATCAAATGCTAAGTCCCCTACTGACGAATCATAATTATTCATATATTTCTCATTATAATAGTAATGATAATAATCTAAGTTGGATACTGCGAGGTTACCAGTTGTTCTATAATTATACACAATTTTGTGATTCCTTTTCCAGGCATTGATTTATAATTACTATTAATTTGTTCTAAAATTCTGTTTTATATTTAAAGTATATTAAAGCATTATATTTACGTTTAAAAAAATTGTAATTTCAAATAATATTGAAATTTTTTCTACATAATTATTAAACATTTGTATTTCTAAGCCGATCTTCCCAGCTTGTTATAAACACAAGAGAGCACTGCAATGAATTCCTGATCAAATTACAGCAAGTACAGGAATTTTGGGTACCGGTACATCATCATTCGTAAAATTCATTTTATTTTTTGTAAAGAGTTTCCGTTTTCAAGAATTTCAATTTTTTTGTTAGGAATCCATTCTTAAGAGTAATATTCATAGAGTGATTCTGTAATTTTACGGTGATTATTATTACAAAAATTAAAGTATATCAGACTTTTTGTTCTGTAGCATGTTTGAATAAAAAGGAATTTTACAGTAAAAAGTTCTCTAAGTACCGGTACTTCTTACAGTAATTGGATGCAAAATATTTTACAATGTAGTTCTTACAGTATTTTAGAATTAATTATTAAAGCTTTGTTTCTAAACTCTTTTCGGTTTCGAAATTGCAGCGAAAATATAGTTTTCTTAATAAAATTAAATTTGAAAGTTTTCTCATTTCGAAAAATAAAACAATGATTGAGTACTTGTTCTAATTAGCTGCACACGGTCACGCTAAGAAATGTTTTGTTTTTTCCTTCTGAAGTATACTTTGCCTGGATAAGATTTTGAAAACATTGTGTTCAAAATGAAGAATTTAGGATGCGCTAAAACACGACAACTTTCTTAAAATAGAGTCATTTCTTTTAAATCGATGAAATGGCGTATTTCTTTGTAATTAAATCTAGAAATAGCGAATGTTTTACAAAAGCAAGTACGGGAAGCAAATACACACGATATGTGCATTCCTAATACATGAAGTGTCTCACACACAACGTGAATAATATATTCAACAGAAGAAACAATTGCTCAGAGGATAAAAAACCGCACTCCATTAAAGAGACTGGTTCGAATCCCAGTGATGACTGGTCACTACGAAATATGCTCTTAGCTCACACCGACCACAGTGCTTGACATGAAATGTATTATGTGGCAGAAGGGTCATGGGTTGGAATCTCCTTGGCATCAGGTTAATTGTGGGAGGTTCTCGTGGTTTTCCTCCCCATAATATTCAAATGTTGGTCATTTCCATGAAAAAATCCTCTACGACAGCTGGTTTGTCCAAAGACTTGATCCAAGAGTTCTCTTGTCTATCAGGTTGTATTCAAAATCATAAGCCTTAGGAATTGAACATTGATAGTCGTAAACCTAAATTTGGGTCTGATGTTAGTACGCCAGTTATGAAATAAAATAAAATAGGCCTTATAGGCAGTAATTCGCCAAAATGCGACTACCCTGTTATAGCCTAAGGATTTGATGGACTCAACCAAAAACGATTTAGATCTCATGTGTAGGTTTTGTGAAGATGACAGTGAGAAATTTGACATTTTCTATTCTGACTATTCTGACTATAGTGAGAGTAGAGGTGGTTGGTCATTTCAAGATCTTTCTGTTCTGTTCTTCAATTTGTAAATTTGATGTAACAACCTATTTATCACCAAGAAACAAATAGTTTTATTTTATAACCCTCATTGATCAGCAGACCCAAATTTTAGGTTTACGACTACCAATGTTCAACTCCGTAACCTTGTGATTTTGAACCCAATCCAGAAGACTAGAAAACTCCTGGATAAGTACCCCCAGAGGTATTGATTTGTTATGGGGACTTGGAGGACTTTGTGACCCCTACATATTTAGCGTGCACCGGTCACCATTTAACACATGGGGATTCTTCAGATGACTGAATTTAAATTCCCGTTCTCTCAAACACGAGCCCAACGCCCTAACAACCAGGAAATTCCGGCCCAAGAAACAAATGATTTCAATTTATTTTATAACTGTCATTGAATAGCAGACCCAATTTAGAGTTTTCAACTTCCAATGTTCAACTCCAAACCCTTGTAATTTTGGACACAATCCAGAAAATAAGTAAACTCCTAGATCTGTAGTATTTATGGTATAGTAGACCATTGAGTAAGGGACTTTCGCGAACTAATCAACATTTGCGTTACATGGAGAGAAAAATCTCTAAAACCTCCATAGTTAGCCTGATAGCAAAGGGACTGTAACTCATGATTCGTCTACCACTGAGTATATGTTACGTCAGCACTGTGGGTGGGGCAAACCGGGTGCGGAATTCCAACCAGCCATCGCTAGGATTCGAACCCGGTTCACCTCATTGGAAGGTGGACTCTCTATCCCCTGAGCCACCACTGCTCAAAAACCAATTTTTGTAGAAAGCGTTAAGGATAGTGAGCTAAGCGAGCAAGAAGCAGAGCTCTTTAGTATTTTCATGAATTTTACAAACCTTGCGGCGATGCTGGTATACTGCTTATCCTTTGTATGAAGCGAACTGAAGTTGTCCTGATATATTACTGACGGCAATTTGCTACTTTCTTTTTCTTTCGATGGCTGTTGATAAATAAAAAGCTGGTCGTGTATTTTGTTAAGTTTTTGACTGATAAATGGTTTTATTTTTATCAAGACAAGGTTCATTTATGTTTAAATAGAAGCATTTAACAACATAAACTTCCTAACTATTTTCTATAATTCATAATATACATGCTTATTAATAAAAATATTTTTTAGAAGATATTGCACATAAAATATTTAAAAAAAATTGAATATTTATTATGATTAGTTTCTTTTTAGTACCATAGAGTTGCTTTAATTACACCTAATCTGAAAACGTTTTTAATTTATTATTTTCAAAATACAAAGATTAATACATTTTAAAATTTGACATCTTTATGACAACGTTAATTTATTTGTGGTATTATAATTTTGTCCAAAATATATCCCACGAGGAGAAAGTTTTCAGTTAATTACAATCAAAATAAGGAAACTGTGACACATTAAAATATGACAATGCCCTTGAAAGTATTTCCCAAAACAAACACTTCCCTTTATTTATTGTACCACGAAGTGACAACAATCTTCTTGTTCATCTCGTTTTGTTACGCCTGTAACCTAAAATAGAACCCTGAAAACACGATTCGTTGTCAGAGTTCCTACCTTTATTTCCTTTCCACAAAATATCGCTGTCAGAATCTGCCTAAATCGAAGAAACTCAGAGGAAAGTTGCAAAAGGAGAATATATATTGAGCCTAACTTTCTTCGAGTAATAATCAATTATCCTATACTGGAACTTTTTTACGGTCAAAGTTCGTCTTGTTTGGTATGTTTTCGTCTCCACTTTTGTGTGTACTTCACGTCAAACAATCTTGTACACTTTGGTAATGCTTATAGTAGTCCCCGATTATATTTTTCTTTCTTTCCGTCGCCAATCTTTTGTATTCTTCGGCGCCAATCTTACTTTTATTGCCTGCTGAATATTTATAGGGCGATAAACCGTTGATATCTTCGAGCCTATTTATGGAATTTTTTCACTGAATTCTTTGAGATTCCAAAACTTCTGAAATAATTATAAGCCATTAATAAAGAGGGTTTTAAATATTTATCGAATATGAGTCTTAATAATTTATTACCCTTTTTAAGTTAGAATATATCAATAAGTACAGATTAATTGATGCTATTTAAGACAGTCATTTATATTCTGAGTTTTATTGCCAAAAATTATAATAAAATTAGTATTATTTTTAGAAACAAATGTATCAGGCTAACTCCTATCATATTATGACATACATATGTTTCTTCATTCTGTATTCCAAATTTTCCTAATTTGAAAAAATTCAGACATTGAATGATTTATATAACTTTATTTAATCACCTTAATTCTCGTGGAATAATTAATTTTTTTATTGCACTATCAATATTGTACTATTATGGTACTATATAATTGTATTTATGTACTATTATGTGCTGAATTCTTTAATACATAAGACTATAATAAAATTAGTAATGATTAAATAAAATCTCCACGCAAGTCATAGAAATTTCAAATTGAGTTTCTCCTAATATATGTCAAAAGTTTTTATGATATTGTGTTTATAAGAATAGGTTACTAATTACAAGAAAACTTATTAGCATATATTTAAGTAGATACAAGTGATTATTATTTACGCAGTGAATAGAGTAAGAGAGTGAAAAAGAAAGACTATATTATCAGTCGAATTCTTTAAACGCTCTGACAACCATGACCTTTTAAAACTTGCTTCAAAAGGCTTGCTTTAAATCAAATTAAATTAAAATAATAAAAAAAAATTGGTATTAAACAACGATAAGAAGTCATGCACGAAACTGAAAGACGTATATTAAGCTAAAAGAATTAAAGTTTTGTTTTCTATAACTCTTTATAGACCATCCCGATGACTTTATGTTATCAAAATAATCAAAACATGCTTTTAGAAGTTCATCCCATCAAAATAAGGGAAGTTCACCCCATCATCATGCACGAAACTGAAAGACATATTTTAAGCTAAAACAATTAAAGTTTTGTTTTCTATAACTCTTTATAGACCATCCCGATGACTTTATGTTATCAAAATAATCAAAACATGCTTTTAGAAGTTCATCCCATCAAAATAAGGGAAGCTCACCCCATCATCATGCACGAAACTGAAAGACATATTTTAAGCTAAAACAATTAAAGTTTTGTTTTCTATAACTCTTTATAGACCATCCCGATGACTTTATGTTATCAAAATAATCAAAACATGCTTTTAGAAGTTCATCCCATCAAAATAAGGGAAGTTCACCCCATCATCATGCACGAAACTGAAAGACATATTTTAAGCTAAAACAATTAAAGTTTTGTTTTCTATAACTCTTTATAGACCATCCCGATGACTTTATGTTATCAAAATAATCAAAACATGCTTTTAGAAGTTCATCCCATCAAAATAAGGGAAGTTCACCCCATCATCATGCACGAAACTGAAAGACATATTTTAAGCTAAAACAATTAAAGTTTTGTTTTCTATAACTCTTTATAGACCATCCCGATGACTTTATGTTATCAAAATAATCAAAACATGCTTTTAGAAGTTCATCCCATCAAAATAAGGGAAGTTCACCCCATCATCATGCACGAAACTGAAAGACATATTTTAAGCTAAAACAATTAAAGTTTTGTTTTCTATAACTCTTTATAGACCATCCCGATGACTTTATGTTATCAAAATAATCAAAACATGCTTTTAGAAGTTCATCCCATCAAAATAAGGGAAGTTCACCCCATCATCATGCACGAAACTGAAAGACATATTTTAAGCTAAAACAATTAAAGTTTTGTTTTCTATAACTCTTTATAGACCATCCCGATGACTTTATGTTATCAAAATAATCAAAACATGCTTTTAGAAGTTCATCCCATCAAAATAAGGGAAGTTCACCCCATCATCATGCACGAAACTGAAAGACATATTTTAAGCTAAAACAATTAAAGTTTTGTTTTCTATAACTCTTTATAGACCATCCCGATGACTTTATGTTATCAAAATAATCAAAACATGCTTTTAGAAGTTCATCCCATCAAAATAAGGGAAGTTCACCCCATCATCATGCACGAAACTGAAAGACATATTTTAAGCTAAAACAATTAAAGTTTTGTTTTCTATAACTCTTTATAGACCATCCCGATGACTTTATGTTATCAAAATAATCAAAACATGCTTTTAGAAGTTCATCCCATCAAAATAAGGGAAGTTCACCCCATCATCATGCACGAAACTGAAAGACATATTTTAAGCTAAAACAATTAAAGTTTTGTTTTCTATAACTCTTTATAGACCATCCCGATGACTTTATGTTATCAAAATAATCAAAACATGCTTTTAGAAGTTCATCCCATCAAAATAAGGGAAGTTCACCCCATCATCATGCACGAAACTGAAAGACATATTTTAAGCTAAAACAATTAAAGTTTTGTTTTCTATAACTCTTTATAGACCATCCCGATGACTTTATGTTATCAAAATAATCAAAACATGCTTTTAGAAGTTCATCCCATCAAAATAAGGGAAGTTCACCCCATCATCATGCACGAAACTGAAAGACATATTTTAAGCTAAAACAATTAAAGTTTTGTTTTCTATAACTCTTTATAGACCATCCCGATGACTTTATGTTATCAAAATAATCAAAACATGCTTTTAGAAGTTCATCCTATCAAAATAAGAAATAAAATATTATTTTCAGTATCATTCGGCATCGTGTTCTTGTTCGAGGTCAACTCCTGATAGTCACAATTTATTATAATCAAATAATTTTGTCCAGTATTTATTTATTTCGAAGAGCCGTAAAAATATATTTCCATTGTACATATACCATTGTATCTTGGTGCTAATATTAGAACAGACATTTAATGTTCTTAAAAAACAATTATCATAACACCATTAGAATTCATTTTACTAAATTTAATTATGACTTTATTTTCGTCAATAAAATTATAAGAAATTTTTACGAACTAGGCACACAAAATTGCTATGTAAATATGCTTTATTTACATAGATTTATGTTAATTTTTTTTTAATGGCGAGCACTTGGAACTATTGTCCATTGGCCACAGAAAGTGCCAGAACTGCTAATTCTCTTTTCGTTACCCAGTGGACACCTGTGGCGAAGTCACGGAGGTGGAGCAGCGTCGCCCACGTCACGCTACCACAACCCGTTTATAGGGCGGGTCATATTCACACACAAATTAGAAAGGACGTAGAACACAGATAGAGAGAAAGAAACATTCATGGCTTGCCCGGGATTCGAACCCAGAACCTTTCTGATACAAGGACAGTTCCCTGCCCCCTAAATGTTAAAAATAAATTTCTGTATTTTTTTTATAAAATTATCATAACCATGTGAAAAAACGCTAGGCAATAATTGAATAAGAGAAAAGCTAGGCAATCATTTAATATTTATTCTTCTTTTACCCACATTTCCCTTTCATAATTTAGATTTAATATAATTAAGGAAGTACTTGCCTATTAGTTAAGATATCAAATCGGTATCTGCCTATGATATACATAGGAACAATATATGTATTTCATGTATACGTATAAGCATATTTGTGGTAAATGCAGGTTTAATTAGAAAATAACCGTTACCTGCATATCAATTAAAATCCTGTTCATAGATTTAATCTTACCCTGTTGGCGTTTAAAAAAATTCAAGATTGGTTCAATGCTAAAGGGTAAATGGTCTCTAACAATAATATCGTATAATTCTGTTTTAAACTTTGAACCATGTTATCGACCTGATAAATTTTTATTGGCCTTGATTGCATGATAGTATGGTTCAATCCAAACAGAACCTTGTTTCAGTTTAACACCTTATTTGAAATGCATAAAATTTGTACCGTGTCGGCAATGACTGACGATATGAATTCCTCACCTGGCTCTCACCTACCACAGTGACAACGTAAAATATCCTCAAAGGTAGATGGGTCATGGGTTAGAGTCTTCTTACACCCAGGCTGTACGTCAGAGATTTTCCTGGTTTTCAACCAAAACGTTTTCCACGAAAGCAAATTTCTGTCAGTACTTGATCTAGGAGTTCCCTTTTTCACTGGATTGCGTCCAAAAGTACAAGGTTAAGGAGTTGGTTGTCGTAAACTCAAAAATTGGGTCGGCTGTTCAACAAGGGTCACATAATAAAATAAAATACAATAAATTTACATGAGATCTGTCCTTTCCATTGTTATATTTCACCTTTGAAGCAAGTTTAGTTTTTCTCTTACGTATATTTTAACTTTTAACAATAAAGCATTTGTTTTCAATTTCTTTTCAAAATCATTTTTTTTTCTAGTTTGCTAGTTTCTAGTTTTTTTTCTAGTTATGCTCCCACAGTTTTTTGTTTTATGAAAATACAATTAAATACCAATCTCAGACACAAATACTGCATTTATCTATTTTCTGATTAAACTCGTCAGAAATTGGATCCTATTAAATAGATGCTCGCCTATTCGCATGCATACAAATAAATACCAGGCTAAGAAGATCACAGAAAGTATTCTGGCATAATTATATCAAGGAACGAGGAAGGAATACTCCGCGGTTTGGTTTAGGTACTGATTTCTCCTTTACCACAAGCAAACTTTGAAAAACCAACCCATTAGTGGAGCCGGATAGAAGATAACAAGTAATTGCTGCTCCAAGTAGTTGACAGGACTATTTCTTTTTTGTTTTCCTACATCTCTGGAACGAAGGAGAAGAAGAAAAAGGTTTCAGGTTTCTGTCATTCTTTCGCATAGAGCTCCCTCAGACATTTCTATCCGGGCAACAAAGGATATCGCTAGAATAATTGATGGCTTAAGCTCTTTGATAGAAAGCGGAAGTCATCATTAGGAGACGATGACTATTAATGACGAATCGATATTCCTTTTTGGTCTTAAAACATATATAGTATTTCTTCTTTTTTTTTTTAGGTTGCGTCAATCTCATTATTTTGACATTAAGTTACAGTCTGCATAAGAAGAATAGGTTATGAATACGACAACAATGTGATTAAAATATATCACAGTCTTACTTATTCAATTTTTATTCCATGAAATGTAAGTTGAAATTAATGCTGAATTCACATTTTTTAAAAATTCTTTCTTAAAGCTGTTCCGATTTATTTGCTTTCATTTAACTTTTCTATTTCTATATGTGTCATAAAAGGTATAGCTAGAGTAATTGATGGTCTCGAAATTCTGTGATAGAAGGAGGAAGACATCATGAAGTGGTGATGCATTTTAATGATGAATCGATGCTCCTTTTTAGTCGCCAAAAATACATTTTCCCCCCAGGTTGTGTTAATCTAATTATTTTAAAATTTAGCTTGCGTAATATATAAAAAGGCTATGAATGAAGAAGAGGAAAATATCATAGAAATGCACCAAATTCGTACGAATGCAATTTTTATATGATAATTTACAAGTTGATGAATGTTTATTTAACTATGTTTTCTGTGATTTTTTCCGTTTTTTTATAGAATTCATGGAGATATACTTTTAGAAGCCTACAGATAATCAATCATTTCAAAGGGGTCATATTGTATTTGAAGTACAGTGAATTACTTTTGTAACAAAACTATCGAATCATGTATTAATATTGATTTAGTTTTTCAAGAATTTCTGGTCTGAACTTATTCTCAGCGTTACGTTGTACTAGAAGGAACGTCATTAGACACCAAATGGGTCAACAGATTTTCTTTTATTGCATTTTCAATTGTGCTGCTTTAGTTCTGGATTGCGCTTTATATTCAACTTTAGAAATAAGGAAAAAAAATTCTCTTTTATCGAAAAATAACTGTGTTTTTTTTTCATTTCATATTTTTTCTCTGCATTCATGAAGAATATTCATATAAAGAATATCAGAAATCATGAAGAATATTTAATGTTATCATTTCATTTTGATATCATAAGTGATTGTTGGTATCGTGGAATAATTTAGAAAATTAAAGCAGGTGTTTGATGATGATAGTTGGTTGGCTGGTGTCGTATCCTCTATTGAATCATATTTCATGGTGTGCTTGAATAGTTTTTGTTATTTCTATGGCATTAAATGAATACAAATCCTCTTCTGTGGGGTAGTTTAAGAGGAGAAGGCCTGCAGCGACTGCAGGGCAGTTAAAACATGATATGGTGTCAGTTCCACATTAGGACAATTGTCACAGTTTTGATATTTATGATGATAGTTATTAGTATTGAATAAATAGGGGCAACTTATAAACATGACTTAATTTGCGTCATTAATGTATGATCAAAGACGAAATCACTTCTCGATTTCCAAACTAGATTATTCAATTATGCTATTGGCTCTCAAAATAAAAAAAAATTCTGTTAGTATTATAGGTAAATATGATTATGTAATTTTGATTTAGATAAAAATTTGCAAAAATAAGAATCAGTCAGAAAACAAAAACGAATCACCATACAGATGAAAATGAAAATTAGAAAGACACTGCCATATTTGAAAATAATTTGTCTCAATCAAACATTCTAAAAGAATTTTAAAAAAATTATTTCATTAATGCAAAAGAACCCTTGATATTTATATAGAAATAATTATTTTAGCTAATAATATTGCAGCGAATCTTAAAAAAAATGTTAGCTATTAAGTAGATATATCGAATGATGGAAGTTGAAACGAAGGAATTTAAGCAAAACTCAGAATCAAATGCAGAAAGAAAAAAAAATACTCACATTTTTTGAGGAAACATTTTTTTAAGTAAATACACGTTATTCAACTCTTAAACTCTGATTACATTTATCATTTTGGCTAAATTGTTAAACTTACTTGGTTTTGGATAAAAATATTTGATTCTTGATATCCAGAATTTCTGGATATCGCGAATTTTTTAAATGAGTTTGAGTGCCTCTTTTCGAGTTTAGAACTGTATATATGTATACATCGAGGTTTGACTGTATATATATAATGCAAAAAAAATTCAACTTTCTGATAAACTTTTTATTTAGTGATATGATCGTCACACAATAAGACTCAATCATTTTGGTTTAAAGAGGTTACCTCTAATATGCTTTTTAAATAGCACAGGTGATATTTTAAGTTACAAAGTAAGACAAAAAAACGTGAAGTATATGAACGTAACTTGTCATTGAACATACCTTTTTTTGACGGATTTGGATTTTTGAACAATAAAATTAGACGAGTGACTGCAATTTGGAAAATATGGTCCCAATCGTTTGGTCAGGAGAGCATTCGAAATTTTGGACCTCCTAATGTTAGTTTTACTTCTTGCATTCTTCGCTATGTCTCATGATTTCAAACGCATATAATTATATAATTCACTTATCCAAAGATAATTCCATACAAAAACTAATTTTTTATAATTATTTACTGTTTTTTTACTATTTTATTTCATAATGGTAGGAAAACTTTTGAATTGTAAGATATTTCAATTTTGCAATTTCCTGGAATAGTAAAATACCTAGAATTTTCTTTTATACTACTTGGTTTAACGTTGCCACCATCATATTTGTTATTGTTTAACACTAAGATTTATAATTAAAGTAAGATATAATACACTTACGAATCGAAAAAAAATTATTTATACGGAGAATTATAAGTTAAATATAAAGCAAGATTAATTATAGATTTAATGTATAGAGCAAGAATCATATATTTAGGATGCATATACACACTATTTTTTTAAAATATTATCAGTTTTTTATTAAAACAAATACACAGTGTATAGATAACATTAATATTAAGAATTCGAATTAGATTTAACAAAAAGCGGATAGAAATAGAAAATTTAAAAAAAAATATTCAATACAGTTCATTGAGATTTAAAATTTAATATTTAATTGTTCTTATTACACAACTAAAACATCCATTCATACTCTACTGACGAACTTTTGTTTCAGTACTGAAAATGATAAGCTGCAGATCTTTGAGAGAAAAATGCTCCGAAAGATTTCGGATGCATTTAAGCAAAATAGTGTCGATTAAATTCTATGTAAATATGGAATTTACAATAGATTTTAAAAAGCAGAAATTAAGTTAAACCAAGTTATGAAGGTTAGCCACATTAGACAACTAGGACAAAGTTTTGGATATACGGACTCAAACACAACGAAATTACGGATTTTTCAAAAAATAGAAGTTACACGAAAAAAAAGGAAGCTCCCTACCAGCTGGGTCAATTCTGTTAAGTGAGTGAGATTTTAGGAATCTGAGAGGCAACTGACGGGAAATCTATTGCTCCAGATAGTGTCAGATAGACTGAAGAGGAGATCCTTGGCCTGTGACAAGCTGTAGTGCTGAAGAAGAATACGAAGAAATATATTGCATAGTGGCGTGAAAAAAAAAAACTCTCGTCAACGATTACTAACGGTATCCAAGATACCGTTACTAAGTGTTAGTAAGTGTAGTAAATAGTTAGTTTGTGGTTTGTGTTTCTGAAAGCGAAAATAACTCATTTATTGCATAAATGCTGTTTTATATTTAATTAAACGCCTTAAATTATATATAAAAGCTCTGTTTTGTATTAACTCGAAGTAAAGTGTTCCTTTACATAGTGTTTCGTGCTACTCAACATCAAATTCGAAGGTAAATTACATCACAGTTTTTAAAGTGGGCGAATTTATTATGGAAACTAAAAAAAGTTTTAATAAACTTCTATCCGCATCCCTTAAGGAGATAAAATATTATTTTATAGATAATAGAGTTAAAATCGTAAAATAATAATTTATTTCTTCTTTATTTTTATTTTCAGGAAAGGTCATTGTAAAGTCAGAATATAACATAAGGAACAAAATGTTACAAATAATAAAATTTAATTTCATTTTATGAACAATCTTGAAACATTTTAATTCTTTTCAATTTTGGTTAGAAATTAATTATTTGAGGCAATTTCTATAGTTATAATTGTTTGCCTTTTATCAACAAATGTATCATTATTTTGTTAAATTTTATTTCTATTGTAACATTTTTCTATTGAAACTAATAATCTTTAAAATAATAAATGAATGTCTATTCATTTCCACAATCAATTATTACAAATATTAAATTTAAATTAGAGCACTGTAAAATTCTAAGCCAATTAGGGAAACCATTAGAGCTGTAAGAAATATTTCATTCAATTACTATTCATACATTCTTTTGCGCAAACTAAGAATTTTTTAAATAATCAATAAGGGAAAATAAAGCTTTAGAGCTATCAGAAAAATTCTTATCATTGTAAGAATAAGATGAAGAATCAGCTTTCGTCAGCGAAAAAGAAGGTTCAATTTGTTTCCGTGCTTTATCTTATTTATGCATATAAAGTCAAAATGTTCAGAGCATTATTAAATGCGGTGTAAAAAATGTCTAGCAATTGACTTTAAAAATAATGAAATGAATAATTAGCTGCAAATTACTAATTCTAATCTTAAGGTTCGGAAATGTGTTTTAACTTACCAAAATGCATTTTAATATTTTGAGTGTTTCCTGTAATTCTCTTTTATTTTTTTTTAACTATAATGTCATTCAAATTTGATCCAATCTTAATATGGCATTATGTTTAAACAGATTATTTTACTTTTTGTTTTGGATGCAATATATTGTGGTTCATTTTGAGCTGAAAAATTGTTTTGGATAAACACCTTATTACATCTCCAGTAAAATTGCGCCTTTTTTAATTATTTGAATAGATTTTAATATTTCAAATGGTTTCAGGGGAACACAAATGAAAGTTTTTGTGCATTTTAAACAATGGTATCGCTCAAATTTAATGTAATCTTAAGATGACATTTTCTTAAAATATATTATTTTACTTTTTAAACTTAGATACACTATATTGTGTTACCAGATTAAAAACTCCATTCCTTCTAAAATTGAATAACAGTAGACATGCTTCATGCTCTCAAAAATATGCTCCCTTTTTAACACCTTCCAGACGTGAATGAGAAGACGAAAATATAAAATCTGAAATATGGAACTATAAAAAGTAAAGTTGAAACGAAAAATGGGAATAAAAGGTGGGAAACAAAAATAGAAAAACCGAAAAAAAGATGAACAAAAACAAGCAAATCCACAGAAGATGAAAGGGTTAAATTAGAGTAATATGCATTTAAACGGGCTATAGAGAAGTGGAGAGGAACTAATGCCATGAACAAGGGAATCAGCATTCATATGTATAAAAAAAGATTCCAAGGCATCAAGATGAGCTGATGTGACTGGGGTGAAGATAATTTTGGCACTGTCAAAATTGAATTCCTGCCGATTGTTATTTCCAATTTATCTATTTTTGAAGTGAATGAATATTTTAATCTAGTAATATCTTTCCATTTCAGTTTCTTGCAATTATTCATTTATGATTCATTTGGAGCTGAAAAATGGTTTTGTCTTATCATCTGATTACATCTGTAGTATATTTGTGTTCTTTTTCTGTATTAAAATAGTTTTTATTATTTTGAATTATTCCCGTGCAACACAAGTGAAAGTTTCTGAGTATTTTGAGGTGTAATGCAGCTTAAATTTGTTAAAATCTTACTATGGTGTTAAATTGAAGTTAAAGTTTTGAAGCTGAAAACACTCAATGCGTCTGGTGGAATTACTATTAATAAAGCTATTAACATGTTTATCATTTTTAATAATTCAAATAAAAACGGAATAGCATAAATGGTATAATAAAATATTAAAGGATTTAGAAAATAATTCACCTCTTGCATACATATAAGAATTAATACCACACGTGACATTTCGAAATGAGATAGGTGTTTTGGGAAATTTTGGAGTGATTGTAAAGTAGGTTAATTTTAAAAATATAATTTTATAAATTTTATTTCAATCAATTTTCTTAATAATATTTTTATAGTTATTGGAACATGGTATATAAGTAGGAGAATTCGAAAATAAACTGTCCAATAAGTTTAGATAGAAGTATTTAAAATAAAGGCGTAAATTCCTTAGGCTTTATTTTTCGGAGTGAAAATAATTGCTTCCTAACGAATTTTTAAATAATTGATGATTGATACGATTTCTTAGCTTAAATTATTCCGAATTTAATTAGACGAGAATTATGAAAAAAATAAGAGGATTTTTTAAATTTGAAACTTAGGGTTCGTTTCAATCAACAAAGAATTGTGCTTTAAAAATGTGAAATCTAGACGTTTTAAAAATAAAAGTATCAATATTCTCTTAAAAAATGAAAACAATGCTTTAATTTTATTCTTAAAAATTAGGTGTACCTTAGAGAATATAAATAGAACATCTTTAGTATTAAAAATGATAATATCAGTAGGGACAATATGTTTCATGTTGTAATCAATAAATTTTGAGTATAAATCAGAGTTACGAATAAACCAAATTTTATAATCTTGTTAATTTGATAAGAACAAAATTCATTATGAAGATTTTACGACTGAAAATGGCATCATATTTAAAAGACTTTTCTTTTTATTAAAATTTTGAATAGGGAATAGTTTACTTACATTTTGAAGAGTATTTGAAGAAATAAATTTATACAGAATTGTCATTTTAAGCTTAATAGGAAAATAATTCAATAGTGAGATAGAGTCACTACAACAGTCAAAGATTATTTAAAAAATTTAAAAAAAAGCATTTACTGAGAAAACAAAATATTTATCACTACTATTGAATCTCTTTAAGAATGCACTAACCTATACAGAGTTTATCACTTAATGAAAAAATGAATTTTTTGCAGTGTGAAACATTGTAGGAGAAAGTGAAAGAATTCAGAAGTTTATTAATGTCTAAATGAGACTTGGAATTTTTATCGTTTAAGAATTTATTGTTACCGTAGGCTATTAAGGCATTGTGGGTGTGATTATTCTTGTTTTCCAGTGGCGCCATCTAAGGCCAATAATTCGATTTCTTCCACACCCATATGCCACCACCCGTTTATAGGGCGGATCCTATCATTCATCCACTTCATAATTTTATCCTGAACCAGAGAAAGATCAATCTCCAACCCAGTACCGCTAGAGGTATAATTTGTTATGGAAACATGGGGGATTTCGTGACCCGACAGATTTAACTTGCACCAGTCACCATTTACTGCAGTGAGAATCCTTGTCTGGCTGGATTCGAACTCCCATTTTTACGAGCGTGAGTCCAGCGCCCAGCCAATCAGGATATCTCGGCCTTATAAGAATTATTAAAATAACTGTGATACAGTGTGTGTAAACCACTTATCCTCGCGAAATAAACAAATAATTTCTTCATCTTTGCAGAATAGAAAAATTTAAAAGATAGTGTATTGCTTGGATTAGCGTGAAGGTTATCGATAAGGTCTTTCAAACCAAAGGGCATTAGAGTTTTTAAAATTTAAAAAGGTAACAACCTTCTTTATCAAGTATGTCATCGATGTTTCATAAGTTAAATTAAAATGGTAGCTTAGAAAAGTAATGTATTTTAAAATGTGAAAATTTGGAATAAAGTTATAGTTATAGTTATAAGTATTATTATTAGATCTATGTATAATAATTAAGTGTAATTTATTACATGACCTACCAATGTATTTCATACTACAGAGTTTGAAGAAATTTGTGTAGATTGAATTAGTTGTTTTAATAATTTTTTTTTATTTCTCTTACTTCTCAATTTTTAACATTGTTTCTGTTCAACTATGGTTATTATATGGTATGATATTTTATATAGAAGTATTATCCCTTAAAATATTTTAAATCCTTATGTTTTTAGGAAAATCAAATATTTAACTAATATATTATTTGATCCATATGAAACATGAAGGTGATTCAAAGCATTTTATTAGGTATAATGCGTTTAATGTTTTTGATTGTATGCATATATTTCACTAATTTTTTAATAGCTTTGCAAATAAATTAGCATAATTGTGACGAAATATGTTAATTTAATGAGTTATTCTGGACATTTTATTTAGCATTTTATAACATAAACAGCGTAATAAATGATTTAAATATGAACAGTACAAAATGAAATGAAAATCTAATGCACTGAATTTATTATTATATTAATAGCTATTCATATACTGCGTGCATTTAATATTGATTTAATATTTTAGTTAAATTTAATTATTTAATTTCTCAAGAATTTTGAATCCGCAGTGTATTTTGAAATTAATAAATTTTATATAAACTTCTAATGACATTAAAATGGAAATTCTTTATTGATTTAATTTGTATGACATTCGAGCATTAATCATGTTTAATTTTCTCCTTGCAGGTATGAATTTTTTTCTCTTGGGGAATTTGGATTTAAATATTCACCCAGGTAACATGAAAAAAGATTATTTTCTAAAATCATTATTGTTATTATCTTATTATTTGGTGCAAAAGATATCTTAAGAACACAAGAATATGTTTTAAGGACAATTAATTAAATAAGATGACACTAAACTTAATCAGTATTTACATACTAGGAAAATTGCGATATTTCATTTGAATATTTTTAAATAGCTTGGTAAAAGGATGAGAGCTTTTTAAATGAAAATTTTTTAGTAAATTTATTATTAGAGAATTTATTAATAAATAATCTACTTATTTTTGAATTATTTTTATAAATGGTGTTTAGTATGTTCTTTATTAATTAACTGGTATATATATATATATATATATATATATATATATATATATATATATATATATATATATATATATATATATATATATACAGTGACCTAAGAAAACGTATAATCCTGAATAACCTTTGATCTAATGATCGGATTTTCAATTTTCAAGTTTTAGGACTCAATCTTGAATGATCGAGAGGGTGAATTCAAATATGCTAATTAATTAACACTGACGGGCTTTTAAGTTACGGAATCAGACATAAAAAAAGTAATTTCTCTAAATAAGCATGCTTTTTTTTAATGCATTTTGTTGCCTGACCCGCTAAATATAGGGGGGACCACAAGCTGGGACATATGAGAGCAATAGTTTAGTATAGAGTGAGCTTCAGTGTTTCGATCTCTTAATGTTAATTTTATTTTTTGCGTATTTCGCTAAAAATCGGGAATGTTTTATGAAAATTGAAAAAGATTTACATATAATTATAAAATTCCTTTATCCAAAGATAATTTCAAATCAAAAAATAAATTTTAATAAATATTAAATTTCTTTTATTATTATTTTTATTCATTTCTTTATCATTAATTTTAAGCATCGAATTTTTTTTAAAATTCAATTTCTCAAGAACTATTCTGCTTTTTTATCTCAAATTTTATACTTTGTCAAATAAAATTACATTCTTTAAAATAATGCAATAAATAAATAAATAATCAATCTAAATGTGCAGCTTAGTCTAAAAGCTTCCTGTTTCGAAACCCTAAATACCACAATTTGAATAACAATATTGAAGATAATAGTTAATACTTTAACAACAGTTAATACTTAGCAAAGAATAACAAAAATGTTAAGCATTCGTTAGAATTCCTTTAGGCCATTTTAAAGATAGATTATTCTAGTGAACAACCCAAACTAAAAAACAAATAGTTTTCTCATGGTAACCAACAACCTTATCTTACATCAAAAGAAAACAAATAAAATAATGAAATCATTCCAGAAGTTTATGTCCCGAATCGAAGAATAATCTGCATTCCTGCGCTTGGCACTCCAATTCGTGAGATCACTCCCAAGGAAAAATCAATAATGAAAAATTTGTATTGCCGTACCTTCGATCACTATTCTTCTGTGATATAAAACATTCTATTTTACCGCTTTAAGGTACTACAATTACATTGTATTCTTCCCATGCTTCGTGCCAACGGCGAAGCTCCTCTTTGATAAATGGTTTCTTTTTCGGCAGAGATTAGAGAGTTTGGACGAGGTACTTTTATTTCTTTTTTTTTCCTGTTCTCTACAATCCCTTGAGGTTGAGTTCTCCTTATTATCCTGCTCCGGAATCTCGGACGCATTCCATACCAACGGCACTTTTGTAGTTCTAACCTCCAAAACATCTTTTTTCTTGCTTTTAGTTTTTGATTTTATGTCAATTCATTGTTTGATTGTTCGTTTTGCTAGGTGGGACGAAAGATAAGTATTATCATCACAAGTTCCTTCCCCTAACAGATTAATCTTTGTTTTTCATTCTTATGCTTTGTTATTTGTCTGTGTATGGGAGCTGTTATAATAATCATGTTGTTATAATGTTTATACTGTGTGTTGTTTTTATTTCCTTCTCAGTGCCATTCGTAAACTCCAATTATTGCTTTTAAATCATTTTTTGGTATTTCGCAATGAACATATTTCTTAATTGATATTAATTATTCAAGTAAAAGACCCCAAAATGTTTTATTCCATAGAGTAGATTGATTTGGTTCCACAGATAATTAGCATGAAGGGTAAATTTAAGCATTTAGATCGATTGTCATAGTTATTTCATACAAAGATTTGTGTTTACGTTATGTTAATTTTAAATTTTGAATGAATATCTTACAAAAATTACTGACAGATGATTCTACACAGTTTCACACGGATTTCTTACTAAATATAAATATAATTTTTCAAAAAAACCAAAAAAATTTATTTACAATTTAATCCCTGCAATTTTATTTACAATAAAATCGTGAATCTATTGAAATAGAGAGTAATGAATTAATATTAGAATTAATATTATTAAAGAGTTTGGATGAGATACTATTATTTCTTTTTTCTTGCTCTTTTCAATCCCTTGAAATTGAATTTTCCGTATAATTATGCTCCAGCCCGTGTAGTAAATGGTGACTGGGGCACATGAAATCCGTCGGGCCCCAAAGTCCTCCATGACCCCATAACAAATCATTATCTTTGGGGGTACTGAATTGAAGATTAATTGTTCTCTGGTTCAGGTCAAAATTACGATCTGTGGATGAATGGATGAATGCATGAATGATTCCACTCTTTAAGCGGGTGTGACAGAAGCTAAATTCTTGGCAATAGATGGTGCCACTGGAAAAAAAGGAACAATCGCACCCCCTCTACCTTAGTGGACAACGTCAACAACAACATTATGCTCCGAAATCATTTTTACAATTTATTTTTTGAGGTATGAGATATTTAATCTGCTGTTATAATATTTATACTGTTTGCTGTTTTCATCTCCCGCTCATTCCCAATGATTAATTTTCAATCATTTTTGCCACTTGAGAAAAAAAAAACAGAATTGTAAATTTGCATTAATTATTCAATTAGAATATCATATTTTTATTTCTATTGACATTCATTTGGATCCGCAGATGATCAGTTTTTGATTATATTAATATGAAATTTAAATTTAATCATTTTGTTTAATTGTCATTGCAATTTTGTATAAAAACTAAAGTTTTTTTTTAAAATTCATATGCAATTTTCGTTAACATCATTAAATACTTTTCACCTAAAAGATCATTTTACGAAAGAAATTTCAGTACTTCTTTTTAATTTTAAATAAATGTCGCGTAAAAATTAGTTATATGCTATACATAGTTCCATGCAAAATTCTTTACATACTTATAAACATAAGTGTTACTTATCAAAAAACTATATTCTGTTGCAAGTTAAGAAAAACCCATTATTCTTATGGAGAGAGCCTGTTTGTTTTGAAGTGCACGCCAAATGGAAGTTAAGCTCCCAGCGCGAGTGTATCTCAATATCGCCAACTCTTGAAATGACGTTGCAATTGAATAAAAACTATTGTATTGAATAAAAACTATTGTTTTGTGAATGAAAATTAATAAAAATGATATCTGAAAATTGTTACAAATCTACGTCTTTCAGTTACAATTAAAAAAAAAACTGATGAAGGAATAATAAATGGTACTAGGAGGCTCCGCCCCCTGCTCGTTAACGCTCGCCAACCCCCGAGAATTGCTACGCAGTCCTATGTGGTTCACGCCGTGAATCATGGCTCGCTGCGCTCGCTTGCCAATGAACACAATGTTCTAGCACAAAGGAATAGTATATTATCATCAAAGACATAGCATTGTACTTATGTAGAAGAATTCTATCAATGTTCTTATTGGCTTTTAAAAAAGTATATTAGCTATTTACATTGTACATGGTGAAAAAATCAAAACATTAGCTAAATGAGAAACACATTAGCAAAATAAATTATCAAATATTGCAGTTACTCACCTAAATTCAACTAAATGTGTATAATAAATTAGTTAATGCTATAAATTCTGAAAGTTTTAGAAAAAAAATTTATTATTTAAAAATATAAACTTTAAACCCTAACTTTTCCTTGTGAGATTACCCTCAAACCCTCAAAATTATCAACTCAAAATTATCAACTCAAACTCATTGTTAACCCTCAAAAAGTCTTTCATTTTCAAGAACACAAAAATTTGTTTTTTCGCCAAATGAAATATTTTTTGGTGATCAGAATTATTGAAATCAATTTCTATATTAATTAACATTTGTGATAAAGTACATAACATTTTAGAACAAAATAAGGATGTTTTACATACAATAAATTAAAATGCATGGCTGTTAGCATTACCCGAGAAATACCACGTGGAGGTCGCCATGCTGCATTTCTAATCGGGGAGTTTTGAGTTTGGCAGTTCCCCTGCCTACTGCCAATAGAAGTTTCAATTAATTTTTCCCAAAAACCATTTTTTTCTGCAAAGCTCTAAGAGATTAACACTAAGCATTTAGAATTTCTTTGAAACACAATTATGGATTTGGCATCTTGGAGCAATTGCTGAAAGGCTGTCAAATGACTTAACTCTTGACAGGCCAACATAACGTTGTCCATGACTAAAAACTTGCTTAGTCAATACTAAACGGATTTTCTCAAAGTCTGACCTTGTGACTTATTTATAGTCATGGAGAAGGCCAGCCTAATTAATTCCTAATTGAGTTTAAATTAAATATTATCATGTTTTTAGGGCATGAATCTGAATTGAACAACCTGATAATGCTCACTCTGGTTATTGTTTCCGTTTTTAAAAGCGCTATATGTTGAGCAAGTTTAAATTAAATATTATCATGTTTTTAGGGCATTAATCTGAATTGAACAACCTGATAATGCTCACTCTGGTTATTGTTTCCGTTTTTAAATGCGCTATATGTTGAGCCACCTCATGTGACATTTGCCATGTGACAATTTTATTAGCAATCATTGGTCGATTTTCTAACGTTGCCATTCGGGGAGATGTAGTGAGGCTTTTTTTTGGTTCCGTGTAAGAGAAATATATATATAGATTTTCTCGCAAACGATTTTCTTCAACAGCGAAACATAAGTAAAAAAAAATCCTTATCTGACATTTGATTTGGTAAAGGCTTGTTAGCATAAGGCATGTCATTTTTAGAGGTCCAATCAAATCCAATGCTCTTGCTACGGCATATAATTTCTATTTCAGGAACGAATGTTCTCCTTATTTATCGAATTATGTCGCCAAGTTTTTGATTCCAGTCAGGCTATGAAACTATAAGCCTTTTTTTAATAATTTTATGATAAATATAGAAAGAGATAGTACGAGATAAATTTCTGTTTTTATTAAATTTAATTTTCAGTTTTGTATTTTTTGCTAAAAGTGTGGCTATAAAAGCTATAACTTTGAAAGAAAGAATTTTCGGCAAATCATTACTGCAGGATCAGAAAAGTTATGAAATTAATTTCCATACTATTTATTATATTTGTATACTATATATACTATATAGTGTACTACATATTTGG
This sequence comes from Parasteatoda tepidariorum, assembly GCF_982258835.1. Classification (NCBI taxonomy): domain Eukaryota; kingdom Metazoa; phylum Arthropoda; class Arachnida; order Araneae; family Theridiidae; genus Parasteatoda; species Parasteatoda tepidariorum. The sequence continues at coordinate 67,412,168 of NC_141764.1, forward strand.
GTTTTTAATATCAGAATTATGGCTATTTTTACCATAAATTTCATAACTATACAATACAAAATTTTTACCAGGACTTTTTTCTCCCTTCGGAATAAGTAGAAAATATATTTTGAAAAAGTAAAAACCTTTTCAAAAATTACAAATAAAAATTTTAAACTATCGCTGTTTGAAAGATTTTTAATATTTTTAAAAAATAGTATCGTGTACCTCAAATTTTCATGTTTTTTTAAAAATTTATTTGTTTTCTTTTCGCAAAGAAATCTTGTTTGGAATCATAATGAGATTTTTAATTTTCTCTTAGTTTTCGCAGCAATTTTGTTTTTAGGTTGTTCACCGTTACACAGTTCAGAAAAAAACTCAAAACATTATAACTCCTGATGTACAATTAGTCAATGATTTGACATGCAGCGAGATTGTTTTTCGTAGAATTTAAGAATTGTAACTCTCTTGGTTTATATTTAAGCGGAGGCAGCCATTTTTAACGAACAAATGACTCAACCAGTAATGTTTTCCCATATTCCTGAATTTCTGAATATGTTCTACAATTTTGCAAGGCACTTTCCGGCACTCTGAAGATCATGACGAGTAGCAAGATCTATGTTCCCGTAGATAGACAAGATGTATCCGCAGGATTCTGGAATTTGCGTTTGTTCGTCAAAACCATGATTCTCTCTTTTTTTTTTTTTTTTGAAAATCATGATATACTTATTGGTGTACTGCAGAAACTTTGGAAACGGGAGTACGCAGGTTCACGTAAACATAAATATCTTGCTTGCCTTCTGAGTGCTCTCCTGATATACTCATTTTAATGCAACTCTATAGCATATAGTCTTGGCCTTTAAAATTTGTTCGATGCCCATGACTTAAAGTTTCGCAATAAAACCATGATTGATGATTGTCAGATAAATCATTGCTTACTTCTTAATGCACTACAAGTATTTTGGAGATTGCTGTTCGTAAAGTTCATTAATTAGTAACTCACTTGCGTAAATGCTCAGTGAACTCGAGATGTAGTATCTGTAGTGCTTTGACTTTCTTTTTGCAAGCCGTATTCCCCTTTCATGGTTTTGGATTTTGCAGCGAAGCCAAAGCTTCCAGAAAATCTTGCTTTACTTCCTGATGTTCGACAGGCACTTTAGTGATCGTTATTCATCTGATCATTAATTCATAACTCTCTTGTGTACTTATATAATAGATTCTGCATACATACCAATTGATAAATGAAAGAAGTCGAAGTCTATCGACTCGGATTCCTTGTTTCCTTGAATTTGACCAACGATAAGATGGTTGTTATTTTATTTTTTAGTTTAAAACATCATAATTATTATTGTTACAAAATAGTTTTTAGATTTTTTCAGGGACTAAGATTTCTTAATAGTAAATTCTCAGTAGTATTCAATCATTCGGTAATTCTCAGTAGTATTCTCAATAGTATCTTTAAGAGCTGAAATAATAAGTGATAGCATAAAAAAACAAAAGCAAAATATGACAAAAAGCTTTTTTGAAAGATGTCTACAGTAAAATTAATAAATAAAAATTCTTATCGTATTTTGAATGTAAGAAAAAAAACATTAAAAAAAACTAATTTTACGATTTTTGGAAACATAACAAATTATAACTTCAAAATGAAAGTTTGTAAATTTATTTCCATTCAAATTTTTACTTATTTAAATACTAAAATTTCTTTTGCAAATTAATTCATAGATATTGGTATAAATTCTCTGAAACCCTTATATTTATGTTTAATATCTCTTCGATCCATGTGAATATGCAGAATAAATTGTCAAACTATCCTAAATAGTTTATTTATCAAACTAAAATGAATTTTATTTCACATATATATTAAATAAATGTTTCCCAAGTGAGTTTTCTATCTTTTGAATCTAAACAAGTATATAAAAACATAAATACACACACACACACATGTATGCTCCTAAATATTATTCATTTCGTCAAGTAGTTATTCAAATGTATATAATTGAATTTTCATCGTATAACATATACGATGAAAATTCAATTATATTCGAATATACTATATGTATATGTCACGTATAGGATACGTAATTTTTCACAAACAAATTTATCTGCGAATAAAGTTGGTGACATTTCTAGCATGCAATGATTTATTTAAAATGTAAATTTAAGTTTTCTACATACATTACAAAGCATCTTTCATTTTTATTATCCTTCATTTTCACCAGTACATAGAATTTAATCAATGAGAAATGTTATGTATACGTTATGTTACTAACTAAATGGTATTAATACTAACAGGTCAATATTAATAATAACCGCCTCTTTTGGTCAAAGTGCGAAATATTACAAATGCTTTACTTTAACCGATTATTATTAACAATAACCAATGAAGTTTGGTCAATGGGATTAAACGGTTTATATAGCATTGGGACATGGTTGTGCCTCTTTGTACATGTGTCACGGTTAAACTGATAAATCCGGCTATTATTAATACTATCTGGTCAATATTGATAATAACCGATTCTTTTGGTCAAAGTGAGAAATAAAAAGTGGATATTTCCGTATCGTGATCTTTGGGAGAAAATTCGCCAAATCATGGCAACTTCTGGGCAGCGGCCGGTAAGAATCTAAAAAAATAAACATCACAAAACGGAACCAACTCGAAGGGTATAACCCGTAGCCGTCCCCGGGCAACATCTACGGGTTTTTTAAAACTTTTTTCCAGTTTGTCACTTTGGCGAACGAAGTTGGCTTGGCAGATCACAATACTGAAATATTCTCAGTAAAAACGAGAAAGAATCACATTCACCAAATTTCATTTGTTATTATTAATAATAACCGGTTAATTTGATAAATTCGATTAAATTATTCACTTTAACCGGCTTATTTGGTCATCATTAATATTGACCGACTATTAATAATAATAGACCGATTATTCACATTGACCCTAACATATATACAAATATACAAACATAGAAAAGCATTCTGATAAAAAATATTTTTATGATGCTATTTTGAAAACACAGTATTTTGATTGTACAATAAAATGTATTTATGAATATTTTCTTTAAAAAATGTTTCGAAGGGAGCAGATTTGGCGTTTTTTTAGAGATTTATTAACCACTTGTTTATGAATGGTACAACTGATAAATCAAAGTAACACATGTTATCATGCTAGGTGCAGTGCTCAAAAGGTCCATAGGAAATAATTTGAAATGTAGAAATAGAAATCTAATAATGTTAAGAGAAAAATATAAGTAGAAAAATGCGTTCATAAAATATAAATTTTTCAAATTTACAAAAGTATTATTTTTTAAGATTTTAAGGTGTTTTCTTAAAAATAATTTTTTTTTGTTTGTACGGTAAAAATTAATGTTGAATAGTTTTCTTTAAAAAAATAAAATTTGCATATTTGGCATTTTTTATAGAAAATATTTAATGTAAATTTCTTCCATTTCATTTTCTGGTTTCGAAAACGTTACCTATATCCAGATTATTAGCTGTCAATGCTTGGAAACTAAAAAAAGTATAGTAAAAGATGTAACGTTCAGATATTTTGATCTTTTTTCTAGGCGTAGAAATGGATTCTTAGATTGGGCAAGTCAGAATATAAACGTTATAAATAATTAAATTGAAAGAGAATTGTTCTGTCAAGAATATAAGATTTAATAAATACATAATGACCGAAAAAAAATGTTTTTAATGTCGGTATAATTTCGATGGGTTCATTTATAAATTAAAATTTAATCCCTTTAACCGAGATAAAAAGAACGGAGCCGAATGAAATTGAACAATATATGCTATTCATTGAATATACAATCACAAATGTCTTCCATATGATCTTTAATTTAATTTTCTGTTTAATATAAACTAGTGTTGCTTTACGCTAAAGAAAAATTAATGGCAGGTTTCAAATTACGATTATTTCATTAATAATAAAAAAAATTTAAGAATAAGAAAGTGAAAGTGAACATGCCAAAAAACTGCTTCATGAAAGTTAGATTTCCAATATTTCTCAGAAATAATTATGAGAGTAGATATCATCTTTGCAAAGTTTGTTTGCAAAATTACCCTATTAAAAATATATATTTCAACCCCACTGAAAATATATATTTAAAAATAAATATCACAAATAAAACTTTTCATGCTATATCTGAAGTTTACGGTTAAAATTACACTTGTACATGAGACAATAAAATGAAATGATGTTTCAAATGGCTATATATAAGAGTAAAAAAGAACCTTTTGTAGAAAAATGATAAGATGCCCAAGATCTTCATGTTGGAAATAACATGCTTTTGCTCCTTTTATAAAGAAAAATTGTAAATAATCAATCTAGTGCCTCAATGGATTCAGCAATACAGTGCTCACTTTTCAATAAGATAACCCAGGTTCAAATCGCAGCAATGGCGGGTCCATACGGATTCCTCACCCGGTACACACTGACTGCAGTGCTGTTCTAAAATATCTTCATTGGTTTGACGGATCATAGGTTAGTGTTTCCTAGCTGTCAGACTAACCGTGGGATGATTTCATGGTTTTCCTCCCCATGTAACACAAATGTGGGTTAGTTCCATCAAAAAGTCCTTCAAAATTGCTAGTTTGTTTCAATGCTTGATCCGGGAATTCCTTTGTCTTCTGTGTTGGGTTCAAAATTACAAGGCAATCGAGATGAATATTAGTTGCCTTAAAACCCAAAATTAGGATGGCTTTTCAGAGACTGTTATAAAATAAAATAAAATAAAATAATTGATCTAGAAACATTACTGAAGAGCAATTTGATGCAAAAATATATTTTCTTTGGAAAAATGTGGCTTATAATTGTCTATTCCCAACTCCTCAAATCAAATAAATTCATCCACAAGAAGAAAAATCCCAAATTATGCAGCTTTAGTTTTTTATTAATGTGCTCATAAAAAAAAAGGCGAAAAAATTCCAGCAATTGATCAAACACGACATTTTATAACAATCTATACCGTAGTTTTCTCTAAATTATAATTCTGAAGCAAACAAAACCTGAGAATAAGAATTTATTCTTGAATGATTTTAACTCATTGAAACACATTTTATTAACAAACTACAGATTTTGAATGCTTTCTTAATGAGGACACATATAATTATAAAACCTTAAAGAAATTCTTTCGTTTTTTTTTTACCTCTAGACTAAAAAAGATTTTTCTAAAATCATTTAAAGGAAATGTATGCAAGCGAATTCCCAAAGAGTCAAATTAAATGAAAGCTCAAACAAGAAAACTTACTCTATGTACATTGAATACTAAAATTAACTGCACTTGTAATTTAAAAAATTAAAAAAAAACTGTTCAACAAACATACATTGTATGTCCTTTTAAGATGTGTAGAGAATCATGTTTGATGTGCAATTGAATAGATAAGGAAAAACAAATTTTTATTATTTTTAGTTGCCAATAACCAGCTGAATACTTAAAAAAATGTTCATATTTTTAATAAAACAGAGAGACTGATAGTTAAATTCTGAATAAATTCAAAAATCATTTAAAGCAAAAAAAACTGTCTTTTTTTTAATCATTGTTATATTTTAATTTAAAATTTGATTGCATAAACGAAAGGCTACTTTGCATAATAAAATATCAATTACTTTTTTGAGACAAACTTTTTTAATATAATGTACATTTTTTCCTTATGAATAAAAAAGAAGATTGGCTTCTTCAGATTATTTTCAAATTCAATATATATATTTAACTATTACAACAGACTTTTTTTTGAAAAAAAAAATGCTGTTTGGTACAAAACATGTAATTAATGCATAGATAGAAATTTCATCACTTATTTTTTTAAAATTTATTTTATGATGTCAACTTAATTTTTAATTGCACTTTTAAACAAAATTTTAAGATTCTGTTTTTACCCCTGAAAGTTCGAAAGTTTCAATTGAGTGCGCAATTTTATAGTATATATAGTTGCATAATATTGTATATTTTATGGTACGATCTTATAGTTTTATAGTATAGTAGAAAAGAAAACTTTGTTTCATTAAATAATGCAAAATAAAATATTTTAAAGAAATAATTTAGAAAATAATAAATTCACGTAAAAATTATTGCTAAGTAGCATGACTGTTGCTAAGTATTATAAGCCAATGATAATTTGAAAAATGTATATTGTCTTTCTAATAGTTTCTCCTTTACGCAAAAAAAACAAACTTTTATGTAGTTTTAAATTTTCCTCTGAGCTAATTTTATCATTTAAGCGTAGAGTAAGGCTTTTAAATTTTTATTTTAGTTTCGGAATTAACTGACTTATTACAATAAATACTCGTAAAACGTTACACAAACGCATAACACATAAGACGTAATGAAAAATGCACATAAAACGTTAATTTTACAAGTATAAATACTAACAAATTTAAACCAAAGAAACATATGCTTAAAAACATTATCCTTTTGCAATATTAAAAAAATAGATGCCAATATTTAATTCAATTACTTTCATACAAAAATCATTAATGTTAAAGTCTCTTGCACTGAGAAAAAAAGGCAAAAACTACTAGAAATATGCTAAATATGGTTTGGTTTGGTAAATTATTTGGTTTGGTGAAAGAAGTTACATTGCTCAATCAAAGGTTGAGACACTTGATTTCTTGTTTTAGCAAATTAAACAGTAACCCTCCTTTCCTATATGCTCAACAACAATAAATCGTTTTTTGACAGCAACTTTCGCTTCTTTTATTTTACAGATTAAAATTGCTAAGTTTCTAGAAACAATATTTTCACGGAGTTTGGAAATGTCCTAAATTTGAGAGCTTATTTATATCCCAAAAATGTCCTAAATTTAAAAAAGAAGACCAAAAATCTCAAAAATATCCCAAGAAAATTCCACATTTCTTAAACAGGAATGTTCTGAAATGTTTAAAAAAATTATGTTCTGAAATGTTTAAGAAAACAATTTCTAAACTCTTTAAAAAATTTCAACAGAAATCAAAGAAATCAAAGTAGAAAATAACACAAAACAATCCATATGTCATCAATTTCAGGTCTTAAAATTTGCCAACTAAGTGATATTAAGCAGATCCATTTTTTTGCAGAATCATCCCACTATTTTCATAGAATAAAACTATTAAATTTTAGAAACAGCATTTTCACTGAATTTAAAAACAATCTATCCCCAAAAATGACCAAAATTTTAAAAAAAAAACTAAAATTCTCAAAAATATCCTTAAAAAAATCTAAACGCCTTAAACTAAAATATTCTGAAATGTTTAAAAAGACTTAAAAGAAAACAATTTCAAAACTTTTTAAAAAACCTCAAAAGAATCTTATATAAGAATCCCAAAAATGGTCCAAAAAGAATTCAAAATAGCAAATAATACAAAATTCAATTGTCATCTAAGTCCAGGTCTTACAATTTATCAACTAAGTGATATTAAACAGGTATCAATATTTTCAAAGCAGTTCCAAATCCAATTAATGTACTCATTTGACCTGCCTAATTCAAAGGTATGGCAATCAAAAGAAATAATCTTATTAATACTTAATTTTCGAATTATTTGTAACAGGATCCAATTCAAAAGTGACTTTATACAGATCGTAAAACTTCTATATCTGTTTTTTTATACGTTTAATAAACAGTTACATTTTTAAACTCTACATTTATAAAGATATACAAACCATCACACACGCCAACTAGCAGTTATTTTATGTTCTAAATATCTTAAAGCAACAACCTACTCATAAGATATTTTAAAGAATTCGTAAAATTATTATACCTATTTGTGTCTGGAAGTCAGCAATTTCAATATCTGGTCTGTTGTATCTTAAAACAGGAAAATGAAAAGAAGTATTCAGTCATTAAGGAAATACTTTCCACAACTTTATCGTTCCACTATTTCATAGTGGTTCATAATACTGTTAAGGGGATATATACGCCATTTTCGCATTCTCGAAAGTTTTCGAGACTGTAGGATTAGTCTTGTTAAGCTCACGAAGGTCTTAAGTGGCATTTGGTTGAACATCCTAATATGTTCTTTTCCATTTTAATTGGCCTTATATTTCAGGAATGTGTTGTTCTTAAGACTTTTAATGTCCACTCATGCTCGTTTAAAAGATCTTTTCTGTTGTATAGAATAAATATATCTGAACAAAATTGCTGAGCGCTCTGTTTAGTATGAGAACTCAAGTTAATGTATGTTTCGTATATTTAAGATCTTGTTGATTATGTTAGGCTTAAGAAGTAGTGTGTGTGTGTGTGTGTGTGTGTGTGTGTGAATTCTATTTAAAATCAGAAATTCTATTTAATGTTGCTTTTTATAATTTAAGTTTCTAATTAAGAAATTTATTATGTAATATATGTCATTTCCAAAGCATAATTTTAGTCAATAACTTAACTTTCGTCACTAACTTAACTGTTATCTTTTATCTCCGTAATAAAAATGTACCATTTAATGACAAGACAGAAGTTATGCTCCATGTGTCACTAATGAATACCACAAAAAATTTTTTAGAAAGCTATTATAAAATTTTTGTATGAATTTATTGTCAGTTCATATGAGAGAGTAGCCATATCAAAATTTCTATAAATAAGAATAATTGGGTTTTGTTTCATTGATTCGCATATGAGTAAAATAACTTTTAACAAACTCTGAAAAGCAATTTTGATCTATGCGTCTTATGAAGAATACTACAAAAAATGCTTGTCAAAAATATTACTTATATTTTTATCTAGTTTGATAATCAGTAAAAGTTCACAAATTTACTGATTCATGATGACGTTGTCATATCCAAATTCATATAAATAAGAATGATCGATTTTCGTTTCATTAACTCGCATATGAATAAAATAACTTTTAGCAAACTACGAAAGGTAGTTAGGAGTCATGCGTTTTTAAATAATGCTGCAAAATGGGTTTTAAAAAGCTACTATTTTTATTTTTACCTTATTTGATGATCCGTATGCGATACAACGTTGTCATATCCAAATTAATATAAATAAAAATAATCGGTTTTTGTTTTATTGCCTAGAATGAGGAGCATAAAAGAAAGTTTCAGCAAACTTTGAAAGACTATTGTTTAACTGTCGTTTTTAGTCAAGTGGTGAAAAAATAATAGAAAACTGTTTGGCAACATTGTTTATTCTTTTAGTAGTATGAATAAACATAAACAACGTTAGATGAACTAAGTCATCGACATATATTAAACTATGTTGTTGACATATAATTTGTATGCTTTAGTTGCATTTGTAAAACAAATTACTATTATATATTCCGTTTTTTATCCATAAAAAAACTAAATTTAGTCTAAAATAAACAGAATATCAATGTACATGTATTTATTATTTTATATAAATTCCTTCAGAAAATCGCTCCATCCATTAACTATCTTAACACGCTGACCGTCATGCGTACATTTCAGAATGTACCCGTCAGGCACTACCCGTCAGGCACACGTGCACTACCACGTACAGCACTATACGAAACGCAGAAATTCAGATTAAAATAAATTTAAACTTTATTTGCAATGAATAAAAATTAAGTAAATTTTAAGTAATTTCTTAAAACAATGTAATCGTTTTGTTTTTTCTTATATTTTACACTGTCTGTTACCAAGCGGTCTAAACTGAATACCAGTCCCCGATTTCATATGAACTTAGCTAGTGATTTAGTTAACTGATGATTTAACTAAGTTTTAGTTTTCGTCTACTACTCACAAGTTTAGTTTCTGTTTGTTATCTGTCTTTTTTTTTAAATAAATAAATATTTCTTTTCAATAATTTTTATCTGTTATTTAAAGCAGATAATCTAGAAGTTTTGACATTGTTCTTAACAACTTTCTTTTGAGTTTAATTTCCCAATTTATTTCAGAGTCTACTTAGAGGCAAGACTTTACCCAGGTTTCACATAGTTTAAACTTGCACATTAATATCACCATTTGTTTGTAGAAAAACGAGAAAAAAATAAAAGTATAGTTTGTTCACTTATAAAAATTGTTTTATTCATCATTTGTCCTATTTTTAGTTTCATCTATCACTGCTCATATATACATTACAGTATTTAAATAACTTTATACGAGGCCAGTTTACTATAACGGAGAGCAATGAATTTAAATTACTATGATAGACTCAACTTAGATTCTCAAGTCATTACGATTATGTTTCAGTATACCTCGTCTTTTACCCCTAAATTTAGCAAAGAAAAATAAATGCAAATCTTTTTAGCTAGTATATGACTTTTGCTTGACTATTTCATTTTAAAACGGTCACTTAACAGCCGACTCAATTTTGAGTTTTGGACTCCTAATCTCCAATATTGAAAGAAATTTCCTTCGTGGAGGACTTTTTGATGAACCTAACCACCATTTAAGTTACTTGGAGAGGAAAACCATGGCAAGGGGATTTTAGCCCATGATACGTCTACCGCTGCGGATATTTTTACGTCAGCACTATGGTCGGTGAAAGCCGAATGCGGAATTCGTAACGACCGACCATTACACGGATTCGAACCCGGTCACCTCATTAGAAGGCGAAAGCTCTATCTCTTGCCCATCACTGCCCTTGATTGAATATTGATAATATTAATTACTCATATAATATTAAATACTTGATCTACGATGGCACAGTCGCTTAGGCACTAAACTGCCACTGTGTAAGAAAACACTGCAAAAAAACTATTCAAGAAAACATTCCGGACTAAATTAATGAGTGCAATGCCACTTGTAATTGCGAAACCTTGAAACCCACATCAACATAGCCCTCTTGGCCAGCAGTTGGCTGCTCTGAGGATTCTTTTCAATAATTTTGACTTTACTGATTGCCAGTGCTAAGCAATACGGTGTTATTACAATTAAACTTTCCCTACTCAGTATACAGTTCAAACTGTTGAATAGGGCGGGAAAAATGACTCGAAATATAACTAACAGACATTTCTGAGCATGCGTTAAGAATTATTTAAATTAAAATTACCATGAAAATCATCAATAGTTGATAATATAGGATAATGTTAAAGTCTGTATAACATGGAATTTAGGCAGTCAAAATTTCAAATCATATGCCTTAGTTCCGGATAACTGACAGATCCCTTCATGTCCCCCTTCGACCATTCTGGTGTAGATGATCTCTACATGTTGACACTAAAATGATAACATGATAATTTTACTTACTTTTTAGCTTTTTTGTCATCAGTATATTTGACATAATTGTATTTGACAGTGTATTTGACATTGTCGACATCAAATGAGTAATTTCGTTTTCTAGTAACTATAAGGCTGCTTTTAATAATTAAAAATACCAAAATACTTATATTTTTACTTGTAATTAAAGCGTCAGAAAGAAATATATGAAAGGAACATCGATCTCCCCGCTACATCAAAGAGTTAAATACAAAGCTCCTTGTTTTTATTTATTTATTCATTTATTCTTCATCCATCATAAAATTCCTGTTGACTAAAATGTATCAGTTTTTTTTAAATTCTGAGTCAATTTTTTTTAAAAATAAATTCAGTTAGGCAACAAATTATCAAACATATAAACATATATTTTTATAAAATTTGCTTCAGATTCAGTATCTTATTTTACATTTATTTGTTTTAATATTAACATTAAATACTTACAACTTATAAATTTTTTACTACCTATTATACTACTTACAGTATTTTTGTAATTTAAAATTTTTTTAAAAAATTTGCGTTAGGAATTGATTTATGAGAGGCAATAAATTTCTCTATATAAAACAATCTTGAATTATAACTTTCATACTTATAGGTTACTTATTTCTTACGCGTGATTTATTAATTCGAATTCTCTCTTTTATTTCACATGGTTATTTATTCTTTTTTATACAATTTATTTGAAACATTTTCGTAATTTTAACATTTTCTTTGACTTTCCATTAAAGATTGATTGAAGAGAGGGAACCAGAAATTTTCTGGATAAAATTTCCCCATATATAAAAATGTTTTCGTATCAAAAAAAAAAAAATAACTCGTTCCTTACACTTCACTTAATGTGATATATTATGCATTAAAAAAAAGAATCTGAATGACTATTGAGAGTCTCTGTATTTAGCTATTTCCAGTAATTTAGCTGATTTTCTATAACAGCTTCATTTTTCATTGTTTGTAAAATTTTTTTAGTGAAATAAGAATATAAAATTGCTTTCAAAGAAAAGGTTTTAAAAAGAGATGGTTATAAAGTAGTACATGAAAGAAAAATTTCTTTATAAATTAAATCGCGACGAAAGATACTTTTAGTGTTATTTTGTATTAGTATCCGTATGTTCAAAATTCTGCTCTAAGCTAAAACGAATAGATTGAGAGTTTTGTAAAACCTGCTGAAAATGCCTTTAAAGTGTTGGAAATATGCTAATTAATTCATTGTGTCATCCTTCATTTCCTGGAGCGATGCATTTGCATTTTGATACGTTGTGTTTCATCAGGTGCATTTCTAATCTTTTATCAGAAGTATAATTATGTAAATTTATCTGTAAACGTAGAAACATGGAATTTTGAAAATTAAAATAGAAAATAATACTTCGATATTACTATTTTTCTCAGAATAAATAAGAGCATTATTTTTGCTTTATTTCTTTTTTCTATTAACTATCATGCCTTCCTGTTTTGATTTTTGTCCTGTATTTTATATTCCAGACAAATTACTGTAGGTGTGTTGCTGAAATACATTTAAACATTGATCCAAGGGTTATTTCATTTGAATAATTTAAACTTTATCATTCAGAAAATATTTGTTTAAAAAAAAGTAAGTGAATTTCATGAAATTACTATTTATAAATATGAATAGCTAGTAATTGAAAAATGTCGTTCACTAAAGTAAGATATATTACGGATTTTATATTCATCAAATTTCTTATGAAAAATAAATACAACAAACGAAAAATTACTATGCATAAATTCGTTTCAAATAAAATTACGATTATCAATTTAATTATTAGTATGTATTTAATATACATACATATATATATATATATATATATATATACTTTTATTTTTTATTACTCTTCGTCTTGCGTGCAAAAATATTTAGTAATCTTTAGCTGATGAGCAATCCTCAACATCAGATACGGTAACACTTCCCGGCTCTCCGATAATTTTTCCTCAATTTATATTATTCCGCTTTTTGAACTTGTCTAACCAGCCATTCGAGCACGTGAAAGTAGTCTCACCAAATCGCTTAGCAAATACATCGGCTTAAACTTGAACTAGAAGATTGCGGCTTCTTTGAAAGCGGAACCTATTCAATAATGCTATTCAATAATGAAGCAAATAAGAAAAATGCTTGTTGCTACAATATATGATGTTTTTAAATATAGATGGTTTTAAAAATCGGTATATGCATTTATTTTGAAGTAGAAATTTCAAAATTATTACAAAGAAAAGAAAATGAAAATCTGTCAAAGACAGAAAAAGTTCATAATATCCAACTTCCTCTTTTTTTTTGGTTCACTATATCCACAAAAAATAACATTATATACGTGTGTAGCAAGGCACGGGAGCGAACATTTCATTCACTCTATCCGGGAGTTCACTATTAACCGTTTTCACTATAGCGGGGTTTGACTGTATATATATCTATCTATATTTATATATATATATATATATATATATATATATATATATATATATATATATATATATATATATATATATATATATATATATATATATATATATATATATATATATATATATATATATATATATATATATATATATATATATATATATATATATATATATATATATATATATATATACAGAGAGAGAGGGAGAAAGAGATTCACTTACGTCATAAATAAAAAGAAATTACAACAAACAAAATTTATTAAAAAAATGCCCCAATATTTTATCAATTTCTCAACGTAAGAAATATTGTTGGAATTGTGACATTTAACATACCCGGGGATAAATTTTTATCGTCCAGTGTCATAGCAATCTGCAACATGGGAATAGAGTCAGCGTATTATGGCGCTCTGCATGCCTGTCAGCAAGTGATGTTCAAATGAGATTTTCTTCATTAGCAAAAACGAGTACCTGTCACTGGGAGCTATAGAAGTTTCGTCATGAGAGCTGAGGAAGATTCTTCATTGGAATTGCTAATGTTTCATCTTTGAGCAGCAGAAGTTTTGTCACTGAAGCTGTGAAAGTGTCACTGAGTGTTTAATATTCTATTCTACAGTCTTGAGCTTGTACCCAGCAACTTCAGTCTTTTCCTTTCATATGAAATACTTCCAGTCCAGTTAGTCATTTGTGACTCTTTGGTTCCTTTCTAAGATGGCAGACTCCCATATTATAATATTAGAAAAAAACGTAGACTGTGGTGTGACAAGAGTCACATCTTTAGTTCCTTTTATTCAGTAGATGAAATATTGTTATATCTTTCGCAAAAATTTTTTTCAGGTAATTATTCCTTGTCTTATGGTCATGAGAAGCTTAATTTTCCGGACGACCCACAAATTAGAGAACATTTTCTAGGGAAATTATAAAAAACACGAAACTTACATTAATGCACGTTAATAAGTTTGTGCTTCTTTTGTGTAAAGGTGTGTAACGCCACTTTTTTATTTTACGTGGATGAATAAAATAACACTCACAATATTTTACAAACATCTGTTACTTAGATAAGCGGATTACATACTTAACTAAATTAAACTACATCGTAGTGTAACAGCACTAAACATGATGGAAAGAAATAGCATAAAAGAAGATTATTTCTGGATCTATCGCATAGGTGACGACCGGTAATTGAGTGGTAATGTTTTAGGCTCCCATGCTACAATTTACGGGTTTTTTCCGCAGACTAGACAAGGTTGATTCAGTTTTTCATCCTTTCAGTTGTTTGATAAAATGAGCTCAAAACTTGGGCAGATACTAAATACTGAGAGTTCGATGTTCTTCTGACCATACAATTGGAACTGCTTCTGCATCCTAGACTCCAAAGTCTAGAAAACGAAGATGGACACAGTAGGCTTTGATTCTGCTTGGACTTCAGTCTAATGAGTTTTGTTTTTGGTATCTTGTAATCATCTTGAAACTGTATACCGAAACGCATTATGTAACTCTAGTAAAATTAGATTTATCGTCGGAATTGAACGCAACCGGTTCCTCCTGGAGCAAAAAGTACACAATATTAAAACTTTTTGATATCCTGATAAAAAAAGATAAGCTCACAGAAGTTCTGTAGAGAATCAAGAAATGGGCACAGAAAATTGAAATGGCTACGTGAGTCTTTTAAAGTTAAGAACAAATCTTAGTAATCAAGATGAAACAAAAAAAATTATGGAATCAAATTTTTAGTATAGAGCTGGGTGTCGTTTCAATGTAACTACTAGATCAGTAAAATTCGCATACACAATTGAGATCCTTCGCCCGCGATTATTGAGTCTCCGAACAGAAGTTTATTGGAACGTCCGTATCTGGTTTCCAAAGAACTTTTATGATCCAGGAAGTAAATCAACTTCCAGAATAATTTTGTATATGTTGCGGCAAAATTATTTGATATGAAATTCTACTAAATAAACTCATTTTATGTCATCATGTATCTTAATGACCCTTACTCAACCATGAATTCAATTGATATATATACGTATATATTTATATATAAAGCACAATGAAGATAAGAAGGGTAAAAAGAGAAAAGAAAATGACGAGCAAAACTAAGGAAAATAATTATAAGTTTTATTAACCTCGCTTATAAGCTGCAAGTATATAAAACTCATAAGTAAATTAAAAATATAGAGAAAACATAGAAAAAATATAATAAAGATTAATAAAAGGAAAAGAAAAAAATTAGTAAGATTAAATAATTTTAAAATAATTTTAAAAAAAACTACAAAAAAATTTTAATAAAAAGCCAAAAAATTAAATAATATAAAGATGAAATCTCGTCATCAGCTTACACGATTATAACCTCAAAAATCGTGCTTCCTAATATTGCATTAATATAGCCAAATGTAGCCTGTATTTTGAAATGTAACCCATATTATTACGATATTAGAAAACAGTCTTTATGCGGACACAATCGTGTGAATTGATGACAAGATTATATATTTTCATTATTTTATTTTCTGGCTTTTTAATTTTTTTTAACAAATTTTACATAAATATTTTTAAAATGTTTTGTTTCAATCAGTTTTCTCCTTCTTTCATCATTAATATTTATTATATGTTTTCCATCCATCCATATATATATATATATATATATATATATATATATATATATATATATACCCTGAATTATTGTAGTATCATCTTCAGTACAAAATCCAAACAAACAGCTGTTGAAAATCACCATATTGTAGTATTTGTCGCTAAAGATGACGCTTTAATGTAGTATCGTGTTTTTACTTCCAAAGTATATTGATTTGTGGAATTTATTTTAATTCTTCTCTTCACGAAGTTTCTATCCTTTGTCTCATGTATTTAATAATAAAATTTATTAAAAAAGCATATTTCTCTTTTTTTTTCTGAACATCTTGCTACAAATATCAATGTAGAATATACTCATTAAATTAGAATTATCCTAGATATCGAACATCTCCTATTTCTCAGAGGCAAAAGTTCTTCATGGCACACATGATTAACTATTTTCACCTTTTGAAAATAAGGCTTAGCGTTCTGCAGATAAATTCCCCAGGGCATTGAGGAGCGGGCGCAGAACCTGGATCCATCTTTCGCATTTTTTACCCTTTCCTTTTCACCAGCTGTTTCCTAAAAAAAGAAGTCTAGAAGCAAAAGTAGATTTCCTCCATGCTTAACTTCTTCTTTTCTTTTTTTCTTTTTTTTTCAATTCTCTCTGTCTCGACTTCATACACGTGCGGCACCGTGTGTTCTTTTTACTCTCTTTCAACATTTTTCTTATTTACCTCGAAATTCTTCTGTGTCCCACTTATTCTTTTTGGACTTCTTGGGGCATATTTTGAACTTTTTTTTTCAAGTGCCAATAGTTGAAAGCCTTTTTTTAATGCTTCATTTCCAACATAATGGAGACTGAAGTCAGCTTAGAGTGCGGCAGAGGTGTGTAAGTCATAAAGTTTTGATAAGCGCTGAATAGGTATTGAGAAAAGAAGAGAGTTATCTGAACGTTCAGTACCATTTTGAGGGTTAAAGTTCATGAAGTTTAGGGATAAATACCTAGGTATTATGTGATAATCGACGTATCTGCTTTTATGTATCCAGCTGATTACGTTTAAAGTTTAAAAAGAATTTCGTTCTAAGTACTATTTTTCACAAAAATTTAAAAAAATATAAAAATGGCTTTAAATTCCGCCTATTTAGTACATTTCAGTAAATAAAAGGTAGTACCTTTAACTTCGCGTTGTGATATGATGTCCCATGCTCTTTTTATTTTTGCAGGAATAAAAAAAAGCTTCTCTTATATCTAAACTGGTGTTCTGAACTATAATTTTATCTGTAAAAGTTATATCATATTTTTTACTGCAAATTTAGATCATTCTCAAAGCTAATAAACATTTTGTATTTATTTCTTTCTGAATTTCGTTTCATGAACTATTAGTATAAGCCTTGTTATTATTTTTTTTCACTTTCCGATGCGTTAAATGTAAAACTCTGTATTATGATTCTAGTTTAAAGCTGAACAATTTAAAATAGATCATGACGATGTGATAAAAAAAGAGAAAAAAAAACAGAAATGGAGTTTAAAAATTTTTTTTGGTTTTCTTATTATAATATTTCATAAGGAACATTTGTTATAAATAATAATGCACTAAAAAGCAGTGGTCATTAAGTAAATTTTATAATTTTTTTAAGAGGGAATATTTTTCATGTTGTAACATCAACTAGAAACAATAAAATGTGTTTCAAATTAAGCATTCATTTTCAGGTAAAAATAGTTCATCAAATAAAAAATATATTATTGTTGTC
This sequence comes from Parasteatoda tepidariorum, assembly GCF_982258835.1. Taxonomy (NCBI): domain Eukaryota; kingdom Metazoa; phylum Arthropoda; class Arachnida; order Araneae; family Theridiidae; genus Parasteatoda; species Parasteatoda tepidariorum. Next base: position 67,430,008 of record NC_141764.1, read on the forward strand.
TTTTAATAAGCAATATGATCAAATTATGGAAGCAAACAGTGAAAACTAAAACTTTGTACCAAAAGGAAATATCTTTTCTCATGATTACTTGAATTTGACGGCCTTAATTGTATGCGATCCTAATTAAAAATTTAGAAATTTAAGTTTATTGTTATCATAACAGAAAATTCTAGTTTGATTAATATATTTTTTTTTTAATTTGGAATATTAATCAAAATAATACAAAGATGTTTAATTCATATTTTAATCAATTCATGTTCATAAACTTATTAAATAGAACGAATTTACATATAAAATACTTGATTTTATAAAAAGTAAATTAATAGAATTAAATTTTGAATTCATCAAAATACTTCTTTTTTCACTAATTTATAACTAGTTTTTTTATTCCTTTTTTAAAGTTAGTTAAAGAATTTTTCTTTTTTGCATGAATTAACTTACAATTCTTACTAAGATTTCAATTTTAAGCAAGAGGGAAATATTTTTATAGGCATTCCCAAGTTATCAACAAAATATACAATGTAAAATGGTTACGATGTATTGGATTTTTTGTCCACAAACCAGGCGGCCGAGTGGTTAGCATGTCTGACTGAGAAGCTAATGGCTCCGGGTTTGAATCCTGCTTAGGACATGGATTTTTCTCTGTGTGTTGGCCTCTGCTGTGTGATGTGTGTTGTCTTCTGTTTCTGATGTGAATGCGGCCCACCCTATGAACGGGTATGCAGTGTGGTGTGGTTAATATTTCGTGCTTGATATTTCGGTGCCCACAGGGTAAAAAAAAATTAGCAACACTTCCGGCATCTTCTAAGGCAATTAACGAAAGTTCAGCTCTTGCCGTTATAAAAAAAGTAAAATAAAATGAAAACATCAAAAGAATTGTCACAGGGCAAAAGAAATTTTATCCATAACATCTTCTAGTAAAAATTAACGGCATCCTAAATGCCGGCACTTTTTACCGTTATTTGATAAGTAATTATTTACAGTATTTTAATGTAAAAATTTTCAAATATATTGATTACTAAATTAATATAATATTTTCTTTTCAAATTTGCTGTCCATAATTACTTACATCGGTTACAAAAATGTTTTAAAAAATATATTTTTCTTCATCTCTTTCAACTTTAAAGATTTGTCAGGATATGAAATCCTAATCATTATGAATAACGTGACTTGGAAGCTGTCTTAGGTTGCTCATTTAAACATAATGATGCCAGAAACAGCAAATTAAATTTTACTCTTTTATCGTAATTACGAATCCTGGTGCTCATCTTAGATCTTCATCTTAATTTGAAATAGTACTAGACCTTCATCTAATGGACGGATTAGTTAATTGCTGTCTCGCAAAAGATTTCGTCCTCCCAATTATCTTACTCTAAAATACCAATTAGCTGATATCTTGCATAGGTCAGAGCATAGCATTTATTTAAGCTTTAACTTCTATGCATAAATACATTCTTAATGATGATCGGAGACAGCAGACAGTTTGGGCCTCCATACTGCCGCAAATAAATGATGCACGGAATTTGTTTTTCTTTTAGTGCACAGAAGAGAATTGTGGTAAAATTACCATAATGTATAATAATGACATTTCTGGAAAAAGAACAATAACTCTTGTTAATGAAACTATAATACTATATTGTATTAAAATCATCTGCTTGGTAATTTTTTCGTTAGCTGATTGTAGCTGATATCTTGTTCATGTCTCGCATAGATCAGTCATAGCATTTATTTAAGCTTTAGCTTCTATGCATAAATACATTCAATATGATGATCGGAGACAGCAGACAGTTTGGGACTCCATACTGCCGCAAATGAATGTTGTACAGAAAAAAATTGTGGTAAAATTACCATTATGTATGATAATAACATTTCTGGTTAAAAGAACTATAATTTCGGTTGATAAAACTAAAATATATAGTATTTAAACCATTCGCTTATAAAATTTTTCATTAGATGACTATAGCTGATATCTTGCATAGGTCAAGACATATCATTTATTTAAGCTTTAACTTCTATGCACAAATACTTTCTTAATGATGATCGGAAACAGCAGACAGTTTAGACTTCTATACTGCTGCAAATAATTGTTGTGCAATTTTTTTTTCTTTTAGTACGCAGAAAAAATTTGCGGTAAAATTACAATAATGTATGAGAATGACATTTCTGGCTGAAATAACCATAATTCTGGTTAATAAAACTGAAATATATGGTATTTAAGCCATTCGCTTAGTTCGTTCATATGATAACTGAAAATTCTAATTCTCAAAATTGTAGTTCTTATTACCACAAATTCAGTAAAAAATACAAAACTGAAAAGTAAATTTAACCGAATAAATGGTTTTTATGTTATACTCTAACGTTTTATGATGAAATTACTAATGTGTATATGTACCAAATTTGATCACATATTATAAAATCATATTCTATAGTTAGTGTTACCAGAATCATTATCAAAGCAATTCAGTAAAAATTACCGAGTACTTAAGTGTTCACATATTGCCAGAAGCACGTTAAACTTCACCAGATTCAGGTAGTTATGAACATACTTTTTTTTGTGTACTATATACAGTATTCTATTTAAATGAATTATTATGAGAATATTATTCTTTATGAAGTGCTGTAAAACAATGCTTTTGCTCTAAGAATTTTTATATCAAAATTCATATACACTTATATGACATATTACGCTTATTCATATACATAAACACTTATATAAACTTTATATTAAACTAATTAATAAACCTTATGCAATGATGCTTATACACAGTAAAAAAGTCAGGAACAAATTACGGTAAGAAGTTGTGACACTCGAGGTACTAGTACTTTTTACCACAAAATTCGTAATATTTTACGAAACAAAAAATAAAACATACCATAATTTTTGATATAATATTTAATGAAAAATCACAAAATCACTGTAATGAAATGAATATTAATGTCAAAATTACGTTATAAAATTTTACTGTAAAAGTGGATTTTACGTATGCTGCACTCAGGGTGCCAAAACTTCTTACGTAAGGTGAACTGGAATTTTTTGCAGTTATACTATTATTATATACTATTTTTGTAATAAAATAACCTTAAAACTGGAGAAGTAATTTACCGTAATTTTTAAAAAAAATGAGATTATTCTAATGCAGTTGATGGTATTTAATTAATTTAATTTTTTGTAAGAATTTGGTCTACGATGCTGATTCAATCGTATGTAAATAATCTTACATAATAATATATAAAAAAATAGTCCTTATAAGTACTTTGCATATAAATACTAGCTGGTTACTTATCCACTGAAAATCTATTGTTTTTCTCCTTTTTCTGCATTGATTTGGAATTCTAGATTCTGATTTCATGCTCTGTAGAATGCTTATTTTTCCTTTTAAATTAAGTACATTTCAAATTTCTTTTAACATTTTGATGCATAATTTTTTATTAAACATGATTTTTATACTTTTCACATTTTTTGTAATAACTTAAGTCAAATTAGGAGAAACATTTTATATTAATCATTTTAGTGACTTGTGGTTAGGAAATACTGCTTTTTCTGCATTAGATGTTAAATCTTCTAACCACGCTTCCCTTTCAAACAACAACTGATCAAATTTGCACTCATTTGCAGTTATTTAGATCTAATAGAAGCAGTTATTGATTACTGAAATCTCTTTTATTTACAAAATCATTTATTGATAATTTTTTTATCATGAATTGAAACAAAATTCAAACTATTTTTTTTTATATATTGTATTACAAATATTATTTCGATACAGATTTTATTAGCAACATTTGACTGTTTTTTATATTTCAAATATACCAAAATATATTTTTGCTTGTAATTAAAGTTTCAAAAGTAGAATATATAAAAGCAGCACCGGTGTCCCAACTACGTCAATGGGTTAAAAAATTAATTTTATTCTCATGCAAAAAGTTTAGTTTGTGAACAACTTATACTCGCTATATTTATAGAATTGTTAGCAATTTATACGCTTAAAGCAAAAAATTTATAATTATTTGTTTTTAAAATATATTATTGAATATATCTTAGAAGTAGGGGAAAAGGTAGCCCGCATTATCTTATTTTAATATATAAATTCTTGCACATTAAATGAAATTGGACAATATAAGACTAGTTGGAAAGTTTTAAATGAAGGTATTAGAAAAACTTGACAAGGAAATAAAAGAAAAGTACAAAGCAGTATTTAGAAGAAAGAAAAAAAAACACTATAGAAAAGCTGAAATAAAATTAAAAACCGAAATCAGTTTCTCTTCCCGGCTTTAAAAAGCTTCCCTGTTCTCCTGTGGAAACATTTCCGAGTATTTTAAATGAGTTTTATTGCTCGCACACCGTGATATCGCCAGATGGAATGTCTCGAAAAAGTTTCATTTTTATCTCTGTAAAACGTTTATACGAACGAAGAAGAATGAAAAATCGGTCGCCTTCCTTTAATTATGGGTTTTTTGAACGTTGTGAAAGGGAACGGGGGAAGTTAATTCTGCGGCGAGAGTTAACTCAAAACTGATTCGATTTATCATCTAGGAAAAGACTAAAGCCGCAGTGGGGGAAGTGATTTTGTATTCCATTATGGACGGTACTTTGAACATTAAAACTCGTTTAAAGTAATACTGAAAAACAAATCACCTCATTTTATGTTCCCCGCTACAAATCATAAAATAAAGTGTGCTCACTATGGTGTTGTGTACGTTAAATGAGCTAGGATGTTATTATTTTGTTTCGGATATTAAAATTGAATTTAATGTTGATACATTGAGTAATAACTTATAAAAACTGCTTAAAACATTGAAAGGTAAATGCTTATTGAATTATGTTTCCTAATAACGGGATTTTTTTTCAAAGGGATAGCTGTAATAAATCTTTTAATGTGACAAAGAAATAAGGTAGAATTATCCGTTAATGCAATATAAACTGATTTTTTTAAGCTTTTAGTGCTTCATCTGCATTTGAGCCTAGTTTTAAGTTAGCCATGAAATAACAATTAAATATTTAAAAAAAAAATCTTATAGGTTTTTTGATTATCAGTTTTGTCTGGACGTTTTGACATATTTTTTTAAAAATATTTTATAGTTGAAAATTGTTTTATAATTTAGGAAAAAATTCCACTTTGCGAAAAAGTTATAAATATATATTTCGAAGTTAGGAAAAGTTAGTTTTTGCTTTCAAATGATATAATATTATAAAGAAATCAAGAACTTAGTTCGCTTTTGATATCAGATGACTTTTAATTTACTTAGAAATTTTTTCCCTAAAATAGTTCTCTTAATTAACAAGCATAAAATGTATGACCGAATAAGAAAAAAGAAAATTTAGTGTAAAATAATCAGTACACTATTGGAAGTTTCTCGGACAAAGTGGTTAAATCACAATTTATTTAATTATTATTACTTAATTGTTATTGTTTAATTGTTAAGTGTGAGAAAAACCAGTTGTTAACTGCTTTCACGCAATATGGTTCAGGAAGCAGAATTTTATCGCACCAATTCGGCTCACCTAATGAAGCCACTTAGCTCTTTGTGGATGGGTGCATCTTAAGAGTTGACGCTACAATATTTCCTCCATTCCTTTCAACACTCCAAGAGTTTACCGTGTCCGGCACTCCCCAATTCGTGACCCTGTGATATTAAAACACGATGTTCTCATTCAAGCATAGCAAACAACTCTATAAGGCTATCTCCTAAGTCCAGTTAAATTTGTTTTTTTTTTCGGTTTTGAAACCAAGCTAGTTGTAAATGGTTAAAAGCCGTATAGTTTTGTATTTATGGCTTCAAAGTCGTAAAGGAAAAAAAAACGTTTTTTACTGTTAATATGATGGAGAGACTGCTGCGAGTTATTTTACCGTAGTTTTAGAAGGAAAATTCTAACAGTGTAAGGTGTGTTAAACCTTATAGGCAGTAGTTGAAAATTCCTGCATTAAATCAGTTTGGGTGCATATTCTATCAAGCCATTCCAGCATGTAGTATCAAACGTATTCTATAAAATAGAAAATGTATGGCAAGCCAACAAAAATATTCGCTTAAATTAATATTGTAACATGTGTTGAAGTCTGTAGGAAATAAGATAGAACTCTAGTGCTGAACCAGTTGAAAAAGACATGCTTTCAAACCAGTGTGTTCAAGTTGTCAAGACAATCCATAAAAGTGGAATTTTATTAAAAAACAACAGTTTCAAGAGTAAAATATTTTTGTAAAAAAAATTGAAACAAAATGTTAAATCAGTTTGAATTATTTTATCATTATTCCTGTGTTATAACTAACAGTTAAACGTAAACAAAAGTTATTGCAAAAGTTGCATGTTAATGCATAAATCACTTCAAATTCTTAAGCCATCCATAAAACTGAAGCATAAGCTAAAACGATTCCTTATTTAAAACATCAAAGCATCTGTATTTTCTAAAATTTATTTTCTATTATTCGTCTTTATTTTACTTGCGGTTTTGTGTGCGATAACATTTAAACACACAAACATACTTTTTGATTTGGTCAGTTTATTTCAAAGTTTACTTTATAATATAAGATATAAATGGTACATATCATTCAAGTCTGAGAAAAAGCATGGTCAAAACTAATGGAATATGGTAAAATTCACCATACATATGGCTCTAAGGAAACACAAAAACACTGAAAATACTTAACGAATGATTTAAATATCAAAATAATCTGGTTTTCAATACCAAAATTGTGGTATTTTTCCCCAAAGAAGTGACTATTATATCACTATAATATAAATTTACCAAAAATAAGCATCAACATACATGAATAAGCATGGACAGCTCTATTCTACCCTTACTTTTATTTCACAATTATTTTTTCTTAATTTTCTGTAATGAAATATATAAACTTGCTATATTTTTGCTTTGTTAAATTGGTTACAATTATGTTTACTAACAGTTTGATATTATTTTTACAACAGTTCATCTTTTACTGTTTTGCCAAATTTTTCAAATTTCAGCCACTCTGAGAACTTTCGAAACTACTTTTTACCTGATTGAAGAAAAACTATTATAGTGGGAGGAATGTGTTTACTACGTTTCTCGAAAGTAATTACTAAAGAAACAAATTTTTTCCATGCATTTTTTTTTTAGAAAAAATTTTTTTTATTTGCTAGATTTTGACTAATACAAACAGTTTAAAGGTCAAAGAAGGGACCACAAACTTTAAATATCCTACAGAATTTAAACACTAGCTTTAAGAAAAACCTGAAAAATGCCAAGAGTGATTTAAAAGTTTTCTTCTACGGTCTTCTCAAAGGGAATATTTACTGAAGCCCTTTGTGAGAGTAAATATCCCTTCAGAATCAAGAAACTAAGGAATTTAATCTCTTGGCTCTTAAGGAAGACTGATCTGGAACAAAGAAAAAAGAACCATTTTCTCGTATCACTGAACATCACCAATCAAAGAGAACAGCCAAGTTTACGCTCTTTTTAATAAGAGCATCTCTCTTCTCTTTCATATACGGTTTTTCGATCAATGATACTAATAAAGAGAACAAGATTTTTTTCTAATGTTTTTTTTTTTCTTCTCCTAAGTTCAAAAAGTGCTCTTGATAGGTTTTGAAGAATAATATTTCGAGAAAAGTTAATCATTTTGATGAACGAAATTTTGTACTTGTTTGGAATTAAATTGAACTTAAGTTATAAAATATTAATTCCAACTTGGACTAATTTTGGTATAGTCCTTCAGCATCCCTGTACACTTTCAGGCGTTCAAATAAAATTATTAGATCATATAAATTTATATCGTAAAACATGCGCAGGAAGAGACTGCTTAGTTATAAGATGAAGCGAGATACAAGATTACACAGGAAAATTAAATTGAAATGAAAGCTTGAGTTATAAAATATTAATTCACGACTTCTACTTCTATTGTAATTTTCAATAGTATCCTTGTACATTTTTAGCTGTTTGAGTTAATTTATATTATAAAACGGGTGCAAGAATAAAATAATTAGTTATGAGATATAGCGAGAAAGATTACACAGTAAATAAAAAAAAACAGTAAAAGCTCTTAGATAAACCAATTATTCTTAATGTAATTTCAAGCACATATAACGTATCCTATTACATTAGTTGAAATTATTTGTGGTTACAACGATATACGTTACAGTGATGTAGAAATATTAATTATACTGTTTTACATCTCATGATTTTTTTACATCTCATTTGCACATAGAAAAATTTATCTGGTAAAATCCGTAAGCGCAGTAGTGTATGATAATAACATTTCTAGTTAAAGAAAAAGATTTTTCAGTTTGATAAATCTAATATACACGGTATTTAAACCATTCATTCGACAATTTTTTCGTTCATATGGTAACGGTTTACAGCAAATTCTGATCGTCAAAATTCCAGTTCTTATGACTGCACATTTAGTAAAAAATATAGAAATGAGCATTATATTTAACTGAATAAAGGGTTTCTATGCCATGTTTTAAGATATTATGATAAAATTACCAAATTTTACCACATTTACCAAATTTTTATCCCGTAAAATGAAACCATATTTTACTTTTAATTTTACCAAAATCATAACCAAAGTGCTTCGGTAAAAAATTAGCTAGCTTTTTAGTGTTTCCATAGACAGAAACACGGTAATTTTGTGCCCACTCTGTTACCAGCTTTTGGCAGTGTATATATAATTCTGAACTTGCTTTAATAATCATATTTGTAGAGTATGTCATATTCTAAATTTTTATTTCTATGAAGTTTGGAATACAACTTAAATATAAAGGAACATATTGTATTACACAGGAAATGTATGCATATTTTAAAACAATTCATTGAATAATTACATAAAATGTCTCTGTTTATTATATTCATTTTGAGTATTCACCTTTTAGACAATTCACTTTTAAAGAGGGTCAATGTACAAAAACATTTTAAGCTGCATTCCCGTGATCTCCATTTCGTCATTTTTACTTTCTGCTCTGGAGAATTAACATAATCGTATTATAGTATCACAATATCGCATCATTAAGTATATCGTATTAAATATCTAGACATGTTTTGTAGCAGAGAAGTTGATTGAAGATATAGATTCTTTTTCATGCATAAAGAGTTGAATTATACTATTTTATATTATTTCACGATAATATTTAGAGTTAAATTATACGATAATACGATAATATTTAGAGTTAAAACTCACTCTCAGTAAAGTGCAATGTCATGTATTTACTGTAAAGTTGTGTATGATAAGCATTTCAAGCAGAAAAATTGAACTCTTGAAATACTATTATATGTTTTGCAGCAAATACATATCTGTCATCAGGCTTGTCTAGGAAGAAAAAGCATCTAGCTGAGCAAAACTGCAATTAGGGAGTTTTAACTTCCATTATCACATTGACTAATACGTGTTTTGGAAGTGTTTATTTTCATATCAAATGAAACAATTCTGCTTGGAAGCAAATGCTTTTCAAGTAAGTTGTAATTGAATGTATATACTTCCGTAATAAGAACATCACTTGATTTTCCGTTTAAAGAGGACTTATTTGAGCCTCAAATTTCAACATATTTGATGGAATATAGCTAAATTCACAAAGCGAAATAACTTTCCTACTATGCAAGGATTATCCAGAGAGACAACAAAATTTTTCAAAAGGTGCCAAGAAAAAGTTTGTCCAGTAGAAAATTTCATTTGCCACATCTATACTATTTGAAAAAAAAATAATTTAATGGGTTTCTAATTGTTTTTGGAAATATGTTGCGTTTATGAAGTTTAAAAGAAAAGCTAAGCAGGTTAAATATCCACCGCATGCAAAGCATTTTTAGGGAATAAGTCTCTATCTTGCTATCTTCTGGAAAATATTTCAAGAAAAAAATATTCTGATAAAATTGCCATACTATACGGTAATGACGTTTCTGGTGAGGAAAAAATTAAAAAACCACAATTCTGGTTAATAAAACCAAATTATATGGTATTTAAATCATTCATTGTTCATTTTTCCGCTCACATGGTAACAGTTCACAGGAAATTCTGGTTTTCAAATTTGTAGCTCTTAATAAAACACCTTTAGTAAAAAACATCAAACTGAAAAGTAATTTTAACCAACTGAATGCTTTTTGCATACATTGCTTTTAGAAATTTTACTATCACACATTATAAAATGATATTTTGTAGTTAATTTAACTAACATCGTTAGCAAAGCGCTTCGGTAAAAATTACCGAGTTTTTGCTGTTCCCATAGAACCAGAACCACAGTAAATTAATAACAGTTTTGATCACACTTTCTTTAATCTTTTAATTTTTTCTTCATAAGTCTCACCAATTGAATCAAACTACTTTGAGACGCAATCGAATAAGCAAGTGAAAAAACGAAAAAATGGTTCTAAATGGTGGATAGTATGATTTTTGTCAACATTAATCGACCTCTTGTCCAGTTATGGTCCATCATCAAGGAAACTTAATTTTGGTGGACAAACCTCAAAGATGCGATCCCTTAATTTTAAAGAAATATTACTTCATGCTTTTGTTTTCTGCAACAAGATTATATAAAAATAATTTACTTAAATTATACACGCCATTGCATTTTGAGATTCACATTTACGTTTTTATTTCTCTCTTATATGAAATAATTTGTACGATGTTTCTTCTTTGCGCCAATGATGTTATGAACAATAATTGTGTTGGTTAATAATTAAATTTCTTAACATAAGTCTTTACACATGATACGTTATAAGAAGCTAAACAAATATTTATAAATATATTAAGCTCGTCAAAGTCTTCAGATCGAGAAAACGTAAAATTATAATAACATTTTTCTGAGGTTAAATTATCCTTGCATATACGTGTGATCTAATGTGCGTGATATTTTGTGTTACTAAATGATTGAATAGTTTACAATTTTTATTCGGAAACAATCACACCTCATCTAACCATCACCAAACACTTAGTCTTGTTTTTAAGATTTTATCTTTTAACCCTGTTTTGCGAATTTCTGTAGCCATCAATTAAACTAAAAAAGGGCGATAGTTTAAGTGACTTATTCTTGAAGAAATCTGATGATTCTAAACTATATATATATATATATATATATATATATATATATATATATATATATATATATATATATATATATATATATATATATATATTGCCATGAGGAGTTATCTGGGCTTTAGAACAGACAAATAATTTAAATATTTTAAGAGTTATTAAACTTATTTAAAAAAAATTGCCAATTTGGTGACATTTTTCCACCTAGAGGAAAATTATCAAAATCACTGCCTTATTATCAGTATTTTAAAATTTTAATGAGACCAGATAAGGCAGCATTGAATAAAGTTTTTAAATGTTAAAAAATAAATTTACAAGCACTTATCATTTTCACAAAGCTGTGGCTTTTCTCCATATTGACGTTTTGCGCAATTTTCAAAATACGAGTAAACAGCGCTGATTTTCGATGTGATAAACTTTATCTAACAGTCATGAGTAACAGTTGCAAATTCACAGCAGTTATAAAAATAGCATATTATTCACAAAAATGCATCATTTCATATTACGACAGACCCTTCGAAGAACAGCCTTAAAGACTATAGTAGGAATTCACGAACTATTATTGATCTTGGTCAGATAATTTGAAGAATGCCTGAGCTGGTGCACCTCTCTCAAATATTTCTCACCACAGCCTAAGAGAAGACTTTCACCCAAGGCAGATTGTGCAAGCTTTTTGCTGCTTATAGACGACGCTTGATCACTCGGTTTGGCTAAATCAAATTTCCAATGAAAAAACATTCGTTATAAAAAATGACGCCATTTAGACTCCAGGGAACTCTTGGGATTTTCCTACTGAGTATATTTCCAAAAAGTGTTACACATTAAATAAAAAAAAACTAATACTTTACCGGAGTGTTAAATTTTTAAGATAACTTGCTAAAGAATGGGTTTCTAGGCCTTAAAGTTAGTAAGAGAAGCAACTGTCTGCTGTAAATCAAAAGAGAAAGACTCGTATGAGGCATTCTATATTACATCATTATTTTTCGAAATCTATTCATTAAGAAAAACCTGGAAGGTCCATGTATTGAAATAATGTGTATGCTACTCGCTGACAACTATGCTGTTATGTAATATTATTAATATCATTCTCTGTGATGAAATATTTTTTAAAACTTCATCATGGTTCTGAAAGAAAATGAGATCTCTAAATTTCCTCTTTTGAAAGACGTTAAATTAAGTAATGAAAAATCCTGTAACCGGTTCCCCTTCAGAACCCCTAGATAAAAAAACCGGAGACAAGGAAAATGTGTGGTATTTTCCCCGATGTACCCAATTCCATCATTCCTGTTCTATTTATATTTAATATGTGCGAAATATTTAATCTTATTGTGTAATCTGTTAATGTGTGTGAAATATTTAATCTAAGATTATAAGGGTCAATTTGTTTGAAATAAACTGATTTTCTTTTAATTTTTAGCCCTTAAATGACATGTTATGAGATATTGTAATTGGAATACACAATATTTTATCTCTTTCTGAGGCTCTTATGTTCCTTCGGGAAGAGAATTTATGACTTTTTGTGAACCGATTTGAAATAATGTAAAAGAATTGATGATCTTTTATCTCTTTAAGTCGGTTAGTAATACTCATTCGCTGGTAAATACTATAAGTTAAACAATAACAAACGCATTATTTTCTACGGAATAATCTTTAAAAAACGAAAACAAACACAATGGAATATAAGCCTAAGGTAATAAACTCATTAAAGAAACATTTTCCATATATTTAAATGCAATTTATTTATTTTTTCTTCACTGATATTTTTTTTTGCATCGTGATAGAAACATAGGTAACTTAATGAAATATTCCTTAATACAGTTTAACAATAAATAAATTTTTTTCTTCGAAAATTCATTTTATTTTCATTTAATTAGTTACCATAAGCAATTTATTTTTAAACTCGTCGAGAAATTTAATTAAAAAATAAAAGATAAATAACTGTTTTGAGGAATCTACCTGCAAGCTATTTCTAATTAACTGAGAAGATTTTTTTTTATACAAGTGCCGCAATTGGTTTCGAATTACTTTTTTTTTCATTAAAATATTTTGCACATACATATACCTGCTACTTTTATTTTTATGATTTGTATCAAAATGTAATGGTGCCAATAAATTAAACTATGAATTATTTTGGATAAAAAGTCAAATATCTTGAACACTTAGCTTCATATAATTAGATTAAAATTTTTTACCATTTAGATCTCTTCACAGTGCTCATTAAATGGCAAAAAAAAGTTATAAAGTATGGATCAAAGCAATTTTCTTAATATCATTTATTGTTGCAGAGCAGTACTGAAACATGTACTCTTTTAGTGCTGTTTTTACGTTAAAAGCGTGGATAAATAAAATTTTAAGTCCCGGAGGCGGTTAAGATTAAGGTCTTCCTTTACTCTTTTTCTTATCATAAGCCTAGCGGGAAAATAGACTCAATTATTTCACCTTTGTTATTTACACAATTTACTTAGTTTTTGTACAGCTCCGCTTTAATTGTTTGCGGCTTTCTAGCAAAATCTTCGATATTCCAGTTATTGGTAGGTTTTAAAAAATGTGTAGGTTCGATGTTTGAAAACTTTTTGAAAGAAGGTTTTGTAATTAATTTAGGCATTTTGATTTAGGCATTTGAAAAGTAGGTAGCATGTCTAGGCGTAAATTTGTTAACAGAAAACAACACTGTTATTGCAACAAAATGCTTCACTAAATATAGATGGGGGTAAAACAAGATTAAATAAAGAACAAAAACAGTAACGAAACATAAAACTTTCAGCTAGTGGACACGTTGCTTCGTTACCGTTTACTTCGCGCTGTTACTACTCGGTAATATGGTACACCACCTAGAATATTTGACAGCTCATAAACTGTATTAAATTTATTATCCGTAATTATTTCGAAATAGTTATCATAAACATTTCAGTCGTTTCATTGGTAATGAAACAAAATCATTAGTTTTATGAGAGAAATAAGTAAGACTAATTGAACTATAAAACTTGGATTCAATTATTATTTATTAACAAAATTAATTATAGGCATAAATGGAGTTAACAATTGTTCGGAATTTTTTTTCACTTCTCTTAAACGAATAAGTGCCATTCCATAATTTTACTATAAACATAACATTTACTATAAACATAAAATTCTATAAATTTTACTTTTAAAATAACTTAAAATTTTATTTTACTAAGTACTTATTATGAAAATTAATTAAGCATAATTGGCATCGAAAATGGTATGACATTTTATAATTTTCTCCAAAGTGAATTCGTACTATTTGTCCACTGATATTGCCCTTTAGTGCATAGCTCACTTTTTTAATTTTAAGTATTCCGTATTACCAAAAACTATCAAGCATCATTTTTGTCAATAATAATATGACGATTTTTAAATTTTTTAAGCAAATTATCTATTACCAAGCGATTTCTCCCTTAATTTAGATTTTCAGCACATATTCCTTATTTAAATTATCATTTATTCTAAATTATTTAGTTTTGCAGAACCACGGTTTAAAAGCATAACTGTAAACAAAATTAATATGTGGTTAGCTTTAGAAATACTAATTTGGTAACGTGGTACGCCTGTGATATCATATTTATTTTGATCATCGAGTTTATCTAACATAACGAATAAAAATATTTAGATACCAAAGAAATGCACCCGAAAGTTATAAGCTACCAAACATCACTGATGTTGTCTTGGAAATGTTTGAGAAAATAAAACTGAATCGTCTGCAACTTAAATTTTGTCACTGGCGAGTTATAAGCCAATTAAAAAATTAAATTTTTCAAACCACTCTCCTGAATAATCCAACTGAAATTTTTGAGCAATACTTTATGATCTGGAACTAAGACTTATTCTTTCACCCATAGTATAAATTTCAGGGTGATTGGACCAATGATTCTTGAGTTATAGGCTAGAGACGCACATTTACGTTATAACTATTTGGAGCTTTTCAGCTTTTCCTGCATCTTGGTGAGCTTCGTTGAAATTAGAGGATGTTTTATCGGCATTTCAAGATATTTTTGATTTAATAATTCCCTGTCCAATCATTTTATACAATACAATGCAATTTGTTGAGTAGATATTATTACTTTCAAGTTTCTAGGTTGTGGAATATTAAATATTGCCATGTACAGAGCTAAAAAAAATTAAATAAACAAACGGATCAACCTAGGTAACTTTTGATCTGATGATCGGATTTTCACGTTCTAAGTCTCAATTTTAGTTGTTTAGGGTGGTCAAATATGCTAATTAATTAGTGAAGCTGATATTTTGAGTTATGAAATCCGACAACAAAACGTACATTCCCGGAAAAAACATACCTATAGATTCGTACTTCTGACCCCCGAAGTATAGGGGGTAGCCGCAATGCGGAAAATATGGTGTCAATATTTAGGTCAGGAGAGTGGTCCAATGTTTAGGTCGAAAGTATTATTTGTTATTATTTTACTTAATAAGAGTAAAAAACATTCTTACTTGAAAGGTATACAACTTTCGTATCATTTTAAAGAATGAACTTTTAAGATGCAAAATAGGAAATGTGAGTGTAATCGGTCAAGTAGTTCTTGTGAAATTGAACTTCAAAAAGAAAATTTTTTAAAAAAAATTTTGATTCTCAGGAACTATTCAGCCGATTTCAGTTTTAATTTTACATTTCGCCACTTAAAATTTATTTTTTTTAAAAATGAAGCATAAAATTTTATGTCTTACGATTCAAAATAATTTTAATTAATAAGTAAATAAAATTAATTAATTTATTTATTAATTTTAATTAATTAATAAAAAATATAGTAAAAATAATAAATATATACTAAAATTTATTTTTGCAAGGAGTTATGCTTGGATAAAAGATAATAATTTTATGCAACATTTTTTCAATTTGCTTAAAAAGTTCTCGAGATATAGCGAAATAAGCAAAAATGAAAATTAACATTAAGGTGTTTAAATTTTTGACCGCTCTCCTGACCACATTATCGGGACCATATTTCCGAGATTACGGCTATCCGTTACATTTTGTTGTTAGAAATCCGACTTCCCCCAGAAAAAGCACGTCTAGTCAAAGAAAGCACGTTTTTGCGTCGGATTTCATAACTTACAAAATCGTCTGCACTAATTAATTAGTATATTTGAAGTGATTTCTTTGAACCATTAAGATTCATAGATTGTGGATTCGATTATTAGATCAAAAGTTGTTAAGAGTGGTCCGTTTATTTTTTACCCACTGTACTTCTAAAAGGAAATAATTAATTAAATTTGCGTAAAAGCACTCTGAAAAGTAATTGAAAACAATTCAACAAAATGAACTGAAACCTAATATTTAACCTATCAGTTCAAAACACGAATTTAATGAGAACATAGATCTCCAAAGTTGAACTGAACTGGAATAAACACTCATCATTTACATAGTTTAGAAATTACACGCCGGACAGCTACATTCTGTAAGATCTAACATATATTACTTCACCATTCTCCTCCCATCAAACTTTGAAGGATTCTTGAGGCTTTTGAGATCAATAGTTAGGCTGCAGTCCTAGAGAATGAGACCACCGACAGAGAAACATGCTGTGATGGGGAGGTACCCGTATTGGATATCAATTCGAATATAAACTGTCTTCAATTTAGTGTCTCTTCCTCTTCTCCAGATTCCTATTGGGAATTTGAAACTCTTAGAGTGCGGCGAGCCTATCAATCATCATTATGGAACTATAGTCAGATTCTGCTTTGGAGTCTCTAAAAATTTGGTGTCTAGGTTTTCAAAATATATATAAACTATTTTTTATTGGTTTTAATAAAATGTTGCGCTGGTTATTTACCTAGATGAAATAGTCATGGAATAGATTAATTGTTGAATTAATGAATTTGTAATGAAACAGGTTTCTTCTAAATTTAATTTCATTTACTTTATATCTTAATTTGTTTTTGGATTTGAATTGATATTTGCTATCGCAATAAATTCTATTGGAATGCTATCTCATTCCAATAGAATTTCTTTATAATTTAGTGTTTCTTTTTCTTTACCAGATCCCTGTATGAAATCTGAAACTCTTTGGAGTACGGTGAACCTATCAGTCATCTTTATAGAATTATACCATTCCAATAACCATTCTAATTCCATCGCAATAACCATTATAATAGAATTTTTCATAATTTAGTGTTTCTTTCTCTTTACCAGATCCCTATAGGAGATTTGAAACTCTTTGGAGTACGGTGAACCTATCAATCATCATTATGGAATTATACTCAGATTCTACAATAGAGTATCTACAATTCTGGTTTTCAAAATATAAATAAACTGACTATTTTTTTCCGGTTTTGTCAAAATGTTGCTCTGGTTATTAACTTGGATGAAATATTCATGAAATACAGATTAATTTCTTGTTAAATTAATACATGTGCAATGAACTAGTTTTTTTTAAAAATTCAATTAAATTTAAATTATTTTTTGAATTTTCCTTTGGATTTGAATTGATATCTGCTATTGTATAGAATATTGAATTTTTCTTTTTCAATTTAGTGCCTTTTCCCGTGATTCCTATAAGAAATTTGAAACTCTTTGGAGTACGGTGATCCCATTAATCATCATTATGGAATTATACTCAGATTCTGCAATAGAGTCTCTAAAATTCTGGTGTCTAGGTTGTCAAAATATAAATAAACTGACTATTTTTTCCGTTTTTGACCAAATGTTGCTCTGATTATTAACTTGGTTGAAAAATTCAGGGAATATAGATAAATTTCTTGTTAAATTAATGCATGTGTAATGAACGAGATATTTTTTAATTCAATTGAAATTAAATTATTTTTTGAATTTTCGTTTGGATTCTGTTATTGTATAGAAAATTTAATATATATAATTTTTTCAATTTAGTGTTTCTTCCCCTGATCGCAATAGGGAATTTAAAACTCTTTGAGTAAGCGAACTTATCAATCATCATAATGGAATTATACTCAGATTCTGCAGTAGAATTTCAAGAAAATTGGTGTATGGGATTTCAAAATATATATAAACGGATTTCTTTTTTTTTTCGGTTTTGAAAGTTTGTTGCACTGGTTATTAAGTTGGCCGAAATATCCATGGAATAGATAATTAAGTAGTTGAATTAATTTATGTGTAATATTTTTTTACGTTTAAATGAATTTACAATATTTTATTTTTAAATTTGTTTTTAGTTTTGAATTTCTATCTAGTATTATAAAACGATTCGAATAGATTTTTTTTTCAATTTAGAGTTGCTTCTTCCTCTTTCTCTGTTTCCTATTGGGAATTCGAGACTCTCAGAGTGCGGCGAACTTATCAATTATCATAATGGAACTATAGTCAGATTCTGGATCGGACTGTGGAATTGTCGTTAAATACCGCTATACATTTTCTAAATTTAATTATAGAAAAGTGAGAGAGGGTTTCCCAGACTCAAGTTTCGCGCAGAAAACACCCTCTAACTTTAATAATCATTTCTGTTTCGTGTTTTGACTCCTTAATATTATATTCTTCTTTTTGGTAGGGTAAACTAACCAGTGAAAGAACACTTGAGCTTCGCTTGCCTTTTAAAAAATCGTATTAATTTCAAAATTAGTAATTTTAGTTAAATGACAGTGTCAACATATTTGTTACGAATAGCAAATTATGTAAAAAAATTGTAGAGAACTTACATAATATTGCTTTAAAGTTTTGGAGGTTCAAATAACAAGTAGTAAGAAGACCAAGTGAAGGAACAGCTATTACCAGTGAATGAACACCCAGTAAAGGAACACTTAATTTTGGTTATTTTTTAATGCTCTTTATGAATTTATAAGTCATACAAATATTTAAAAACAAGCCTATCCTTGAAATTATAACATATAAGTACTTGGAAAATGTTAACTTTTTTTTTGTAATCATGAATTGAAAATTAAAGTGTTAACATATTAACACATACTGTTCATTCACTGGGGAATCTATGCCTAGTAAAGGAGCATGCCTGTTCCCTCACTGGTTAGAAGTTATGTTTCGTATTTTTAACATACTTTTGATGCGGAACATCACTAAAGGTACAAGAAAATTAAAGTTTATCTTTTATTTTCATTAACTTAGAAAAAAACCCAATAAACCCAATAAACACTTGTTCCTTCACTGGTTTTTCATCGTTTGGTGATCCAGTGAATAAACACCCCTTATCTCAGTACTTTATTATGCTGTGATGCTGAAAAAAAATAAAACGTAACTTCAATAACTATATTTTGAATTCTCTTTTTCACAGTGAGAAAAATAAAACTATTACACGAAATTAATTCCACTTCAAACATATATATATACAAACACTCAGCTTATAATTTTTTCAAAGAAACAATGTGTTGCAGAGATAATAACAAATTCAAGAAATTTTCCAGAGAAGTATATTTGACCAGGTAATCCAAAACATTGTTAGATGACTTCCTATTGGCAGTAAATTATTGTTACCAATCAATCTAAAGAAAAACTTTCAAATTCGCATTTTTAATCAATATATGTGAAATGTTCCTTCACTGGTTGTTTTACCCTAGTTGAATTGTAAAATCTGTGCATAAATTTTTGTCTATTCACTTATTTCATTTAAATAAAAAAAATGAGTAAATTCTTTCGGTTCATTTAAATTTTTTTTCATCAAAAATACTGCTTTTTTAATTCATATAACCAGATATAACAGCTAGAAACAAGCTATAATTTACCATAGTCTGGTTGTTTTGATAATGCATTTTTTTCTCAGTGCACGATTTAAAATTTTGGTCTTAAAAACAAAAAATTGGAGAACACTAGCAAAAAAAAAAGTTAGCACGGAAAAACTTCTTGAGAAGGCCAAGGTGGGCCCTGGGCTGTCGAGCCATTGATGATGATGATGATGCCGATTTAAACTTTTGACGAGTTACTTAACTTTGGAGTTCTATGAGAGCTAGATCAATTGAAAGCATTACTCTTTTACAAGTGAAAATTTTTTTTAAAGCGGAAAGAGTTTCCAAGAGTATTAAGCTATTCTCTTGAAACTAGTTATTACTCTACGAAAAATCGAAATGTCTTAAAAAGCCTTTATTTTAGCAACTAACTAAAATTCCAACAGAGTATACCTTGTGACACTCATAATTTCAAAGGGATTTATTAATTTCAAAATTTGGAAGCTTGCAGGTAAGAAGTAAAAGCGAGATGTAGTCTTCATTTTCGATAGTTCAAGTGTGAACTTTATAGGAATTTAGTCAATCCCGCTTAAATATCTCTTAGAAATTTTTCCCACATAGTTCTTCATTAATATTTATCAATATTTTCTTACATAACATACTTACATAAAGACTTTTAAAACAAGCTCACTCTTTCTTAATTTAAGAAAACTAACTCCCGTATCAAACTTGTAAACAAAGTATGACACACAATCATATCGATGATTAACATGCGTGAACATTAGTTAAATTTAAAGAAATAATAATACTTCAAATTTACTTATAATGTATGTTCAAGAAAAAATTAATGTATGATTAAAAGAATTTTCAGAATCTTCTTTAAAATACACTGCGTGTACTGCACTGTAAAATATTCCAGATCATTGCTCAGTTTAAAGGATTGGCACTTAGGGTGCATCATTCATAAAATCCATTCTACCGTAAAATATTATAACGCTATTTTTACATTGATATTTTAATTCGAGTGATTTACTGATTTTACGGTAAATATTGCAGCATAAATTACGGTATATTAGATTTTTTGTTCCGTAACATGTTCTTATAGAAATATATTTTGCGGTAAAAAATACTGAATCCCTGAGTGCTGGTACTTATTACCGTAATTTGATCAGTAATTTTTTACTATGTAAAGGACTAAAACATTTCTTGTTATTTTCTAGTTCTTGTCATTTCTTGTAATTTTTTAAAATTTTATATAAAGCCTATAAATAATGTGTTGACTACACATTATACAATAAATAGCAACAAATGTAACAGAAAAATATTACTTATTCTAGCAAATATTGTTTTTTACTTTTTTAATGAATTGAAAAAAACTAATAATATGAAATGAAAGTTACTACTGTTTATAAGAAAAATAAATTACAGGCATTTCACATTATTTTTTTTAGTTTGAAAATTAGTTGAATTCCATGACATTGCTTGTCAATATCTCAGACGAGCATATGCTGTTGCTTTTCAAAAAAATTGATCTTCGATAAAAAATAAAGGAAAACAAGAGTTCTGAAATCATGAAAAACCCCAAAAACAATACTGGAAATCCAAAGATATCAGTTTATAACCTAAGAGAAACAAAATGTAGACATAAGATTTTTCTGTATGAAATAAATAAATTTCACTGTGGGTATCATCATTCTCAAACTTTTCAAATAAGACAGTTTATTTTTTTATAAAAGGTCCGAAAAATATGTATTTACGTTATTTCATTCTATCTTAATATTATATTCAAATGTGATAATTTATGTTATCTAATTTAATGTTGTTTGCAACTGTTTTTGTTGTTGATACTGTCGTAGGCCATTAAGGCGAGGGGTGTGATTATTCTTGTTTTCCAATGGTGTCATCTATGGTCAAAGATTTGACTTCCGCCACTCTCATACGCAACACCCGTATATAGGGTGGTTCCATTCATACATCCATTCAGTCATCCACGGATCGTAATTTTGATTTGAATCAGAAAATGATCAATCTCCAAATCAGTACCACCAGAGGTAAATTTGTTATGGGAACATGGAGGACTTTGTAACCCGATAGATTTAGCGTGCGCGGTCGTCATTTACCGTACGAAGAGTCGTCAATCGGCTAGCCCCCTGATAATCAGGCTATACTGGCCTCATTCACAAAAGTTATTTACGAAGTAAAAAAAAAATATGGGATGTTGGTGGTGCAAATGAGAGTGGAGTTGTATTCAGGAGGAAATATTGAATTAAATGGTCAGTGTAATATGAGGAAAATAAAACATATTAATTTAAATGGAACAATTTAATTGCTCGTGATCAAAGTAAGTTTAACTTGGACTAGGTACAGTGGATGTCAAGTTTAACAAATTGGTCCTTTAAATCCTAAAACAACTTCTTTAATATATTTTTTATAATTCTTCCCAAATGCAATCCTTTAATTGTACAGGGTGAGGGAAAAATGACAAGAAAATTATTAAATTTTTATTGTTATAATTTTAAATATCTTGTATTTTATAGTTTTATTTATCTTAATTATCTTGATAGAAATTCCTTCTATAGATCCGGAATGATTCCCTCATAAAAATTTATAGTAAACAAAAGCTAAGAAACGAAATGCTATTGCAGCAATTCGTCAATTTCTAGAGACGCCTTGTCTTCTCTTGCGATTTTAAGGTTTAATCTATTAAGGATAAAATTGAAAATGGTAGTGATACAAAGCTGAGTTTTTAGATAAAGGCAGAGTTTTAAGTTTGAAAACGAGAAATACACTTGGCTCCTTAGAAATGGTTATTGATTTTTGGGTTATTTCAATTTACGATAAAATGACGATACGATAAATGATCAATTTGCGATGCATGAGAATAGAACTGCAAGCTGCAAGCAGTTATTTTAAAGTCAGATTTTTTTTATTCTGCTGTTTTCGGTGAAGAGTTCATTAAAACTAGCATCAACATTTTTAAAACAGTTGAGCTACACTGAAAAGAATTGTAGAGTAATAATTACCGTAAAATCGCTGAATCTCTTTAAATAATTAAATATTACTGTAAAGTTACAGTATAATATTTTACGGTGAAAATGAATTGTGCGGTATAATGGCCGGATTGAACTATAAAGTGCCGATAATTTATTACTTATTTTGAGTCGGAATATTATATTGTGTAGTATTTCTTAATTTTGTATACCTCATGAGATGATAATATGGCTTATTTCATTGAAAAAATTAATAAATATAAAAGTAATTTGAAGTAATTAAATATAATGAAAACAAAAATTCTTTTTTGATCATGGTTTTGCAGATGAACATTTTTAAAATCACTTTCGAAGCTTATATTTAAAAAATATTTTCTTTTCTATTAAGAGGAGACTTATAGTTTCAAATATTACTCATTCTTTCTTCAGTACTATAAAACTGTTCAATTTGTTTCTTAGAAAAACGAAAACAAAAATTCTGTTAAAATAGTTTTTTTTTCCTTGCGTTGTAAGTTAAAAATATGCGTTTTTTTGCATTTTTAAAGTATTTTAAAATAGTTCAACGAAATGAATTTTAATACCTCTTCAGCAAAATATTTTCCAGTCCCTTAAATTTTTTTCATCAAATTTAATTTTTCAATAAAATTTACGATACTAAATTGAAACGAAAATAGACAAATAAAATTTTACTTCTCATTTTCTATCATCAAAAATTGTTTTTGTAGGAAGGAAATGAGTTTGTGAACGGGTGGGGGATAAAATAAAATTACTCTGCTATTATTTTATTTTCACGTTGCTTTTTACTTGTATAAAAATTTTAAAAATAAATTAAGTTTTTAGTTTATGGTAATAAACAGAATAGCTAATTACAGCTTCTTAACTTTAAAAATAGAAGAAAAAAAACATTTTGCGATATTTAAAGTATAAATATTAAATAATCAGCAAAAAAGCGAAATTTAATGAAATACATTAAAACAATTAAAATAATATTGCTAATTTTATGAATGAGGACTGTCAGAGATTCAATAAAACATATTCCATCATAACGTAGGGATTTTTGCCAATAAGACCTTAAGCTTCCTTTTTATTCTCTCATTCAGGAAAGACGTTCTGGATTATATTTTTCGAAACATTCCCGTAGTTTCAAAATGTAAATTAGGCATTAGGAAATATTACAAATAACTTTCATTCACTGTTCATAGTTTTATTTAGTTATTATTTATCTTATTAAATCCTAAACTTGATGGTATTTTCCAGTCAGCATTGGTCAAATTAAATAAATAAATAATAATGACTTAATTTGTCTCTTAACAGCAGATAGGACGCGTTTTAAATGGTTTATCAGAATTTTGCAAGTTTCCTAAACTAGAGAAACTTAATTTAAACGAGATCCAATAATTAGTATAAAATTGCATATTTACATAAATTGGACAAAACGCTAGAGAAAAAATAATTTAAAACTACAGTGTTTTTTTTTTTTTTTTTGCACTCGTGTTTTTTTAAGGAAAGAAAAGGGGGAAAGATGAAATCTTATATTATTGAAAAGACAACTCCAACTATTTTTTTATATTAGTCGGACCAAAAAAACATAACCAAGTATACTTTATAGTAATAAATGAGTGCAAGTGATGATAATATTTTAAGTGATTATATTATGAGTGATTTTCTAGTGATGCTAATAGCTCATCAGTTCTCAGACTTGTGCGTACTCATTAAATTAAAAAAAATATCTATATAAATAAAATTATTTTCACACAAATTGAGTCAAATAAAAAAAACGACATACTTTTCAAAAAAATTACAGAAGTAAAATTTATTTTTTTCTCGTGTACTTTTTTATTCGCGTACTTTTAAAGAGCAATGTGGAATATGGGAAAATATAAAATTTTAGATCTTACGCAAAAATTCTATTTTTTTTAATATTAGTCAGTACAAAAGATACTTTAATTCTAGTGATGATTAAGTCCAAAAAATTAAGTTGTTTTCTTACATTAATACTTTATAAATTATTACATTATAAATTATTACATTATAAATTATTACATTATAAATTATTACATTATAAATTATTACATTATAAATTATTACATTATAAATTATTACATTATAAATTATTACATTAATACTTTATAAACTCTGAATGTTTAATAGCTCATCAAACATTTGCGTGCTCATTAATTAAAAAAAAATTATTAAAAAAATAAATAAAATTAAACGAAATTATGTTTACGTAAATTGAGTCAAATACAAAAAAAATAAACGTAATTTGTGTAAAAAAATAATAATTTTGCCCTAACTATAGTTTTTTTTCCCTTCATTTGTGAACTTTCAAAGTGCTATCAGGGCAAAAATGATAAGAATAAATCTTACATTATTCAATAAATTAAAAAGAAAAAACTCCTATTTTTTTAATTCATATTAGTTAGTACATAAAATTTATTAACTTTTTTTTTAGTGATGAGTGATTTAAAAAATTACATTGTTCTCTTATATTAATGCAATATAATTTGTTATTTATAACCCCAAATTCTTGTTATCAAAAATAAACTTATATTTTAAAAACTCTCCACTTACTTATCCAAAATACATTAACGGTGTCCAATTAAGTATACACACGCACCTCGAGAGGGTACTAAGTAATAATAAAGGGATAATTTATCACCCATTTAAGGGTAAAAGTGATAGGGTATTTTTTTACAACTTTTCGTGACTTAATTTTGTTTAAGACAAAGTTTTGCTTCATTATACAAGTTTTTTTTGTCTCAAACATTTTTGTAGCGATAGATTATCTACTTTAATTAAGACTTTCACTTGAAAATGTTGAAACTCATCAAGATGTACTTAATGAAGAAAAACTTGATTTTCGCTGTTATTGAAATTGTCTGGATTTTGCTTAATGAACACTCAAAAAAACAACAAAAAAATACTTCTTACTAAAAATATCTATTTATCATATGCATAATTATATTAAAGAGTGTTAGATGCTTATTTTTTATTAATTTTGTTAATTTGTTTTCGGTAAATTTGAGAGGTTTAGTTTTATTCAGTGTTTTATTTAGTATTTTATGTCGTGAAATTACTTGTATTCAATTTAATAGGTTAAAAAGTCATGAGAAAAATACTTTGATGTCACTGGACAGCTGCAATTCAGTCGAAGTTTTAATTTCTGAATTAGTAGTATAAAACATTTCTTGGGAAATCACTGGGCTTTCCACGTTCGGCTCACCACCGCATCTGCATCTGCATCCCAGAGTCCATGGTCAAGATCTCTGGGATGTTTACAGTCGATTTTGACTTTTCGTGTTTATGAATAGATATACACTGAGAAAAAAAGACACGGTCAAAACTAGCAGAACATGAAAAAATATACCGTGTTTCTGGCTATAGGGGAATACTAATAACTTCGGTAATTTTTACCGAAATGGCTTAGTAATGATTTTGGAAAAAAATTTATAACAAAATATGGGTTAATAATGTTTGATGAAATTTGGTAACTTTATCATGATATCTTTGAGCATGTTATAAAAATCAAATATTCAGCTAAACTTAACTTTTAGTTCTTATTTTTTACTAAATGTATGGTTGTAAGAACCTTAATTTTCGGAACCAGAACTTTCGGCTATCCAATACCATATAAACGACGGTACAAATCTACACCGATGGCTCCAAAACAGACAATGGCGTGGGAGCTGCATTCTGTGTTTACCACAACAACCAACATACAGATACATACAAATTTACGTTAAAACAAGAAAACACAGAGTTTCAAGCAGAGGTTTTAGCCATCAAAGAAGCCATCAATTGGTTAGAGACACACAGCTGCAAAGATGCAACAATTTTCACAGACAGTCTGGCTAGTATACACGCTATTAGAAAAACGAAACAAAAAGACCCACACGTGGCAACAACACAAAGACAACTAGAACACCTAGTCAGAAAATGCAACACACAAATACACTGGGTGGCAGCGCACACTAACATAGGCAATGAAGCAGCGGATTTAGAGGCTAAAGACGCAGCAGCAGGTCACGGGATTCCCAACGGTGTTCTGCTTCCACCATCGAGCCTGAGAAATAAACTTAAAAACATCACACAAAAACTTTGGCAAGCATACTGGGACGAAAATGAAAAAGGCTATACAACAAAATCATATTATCCTAAAGTAGACACAGACCGACTCATAGGCCATCCAGCAGCAATACAATTCCTTACAGGACATGGCTTCTTCCCCTCATTCTTACACAGGATGCAGCGAATAAACACAGACACATGCCCATGCGATGGCACAGGTACCCCAAGTCACTACCTACATGACTGCCCACTAACTGAATCATACCACCTCAAAAAACCCAATGAACAAGGCAGAACGATATTTGCAGACAGTTTAAAAAACAAGCATATTATGCAAAAACTAATAAATATTCTAGCCATAACCAGAAACATCACAGACAATATGTCATAAACCTTATAATAACTTTGTAAAAATACTGGCAGCAAATACAATGTTGAGGTGTCAGGGCTCCAGGCAAACCATTGCTGCAGTATAAAAACACACTCTGGCCCCACCCCTGACCAGCAAGCATTTGGCAGGCAGTCAGTCAACACAAGCTGTTGTCCGTGAGGCAAATAAAATTTAAAAGGAAAAAAAAAAAAAAAAAAAAAAAAAACTTAAGCTCGATCCACACAAACAAGAGATGGCTTAACTGTCTATAAACGCACACACAATAAAAAACAGTAATCTATATCATGATCCGCTAAAACACTGCCTCAACTACTACTCATAAGAAAAATAGGTAAAACACGCAACACAACATCAACAAAACATGCATACCACACAAGCCTCACCACTGACCCTGCTCCCAGTCCCTGGGGACAGACAGTGAGTCCGGAGCTTTTCAGCTACCCGTGATGGCCATTTATGTTAAATGTTTAAAAAAAAAAAAAAAAAAATTAAAAATTAAAAATTATAAAAAAAAAAAAAAATACCTGTGACGTGGCTAGCTATTTTATATTGTACTGTTATTGTCGATGTCCATTCTTTGTGGCTGTAATGTAACGCTGCTAGTTATCTATGTAAAATTAAATTGTCTCTACTAGGCCGGGATAGCCTGGTCAGTGGGGTGCCGGGCCCATGTCCAAGAGTTCGTGGGTACGGTCCCTGCTGGTCGAAGACTCCCCGTGTAGTAAATGGTGACTGATGCACGTTAAATCTGTCGAGTCTCAAAGTCCTCCATGTTCCCATAACAAATCAATACCTCTGGGGGTACCGATACAGAAGTTTCCTTGTCTTCTGGATTGGTTCAAAATTACAAGGCTACGGCGTTGAACATTTGTAGTCGTAAACCCAAAAATTGGGTCAACTGTTCAACGGCGGTCATAAAATAAAATAAAAAATAAAAAAATACCATATAAACGGGAAAATCACCAAATGAATTGTTTAATTACCACATATTTTAGACTTTAGTATCAGAGTCAATTTTTTTACAGTCTACCTCATCTAGATCTATCCTATGATCCGGGAGTTAATAGATTCCTCCATCTAACCACTTCTTTACTCTATCTAACCATCTTGTTCTATATCTTAGCATTTTTTTCCTCTGGTGTTTTAAAGGTTATATTTTTAGCTGGATTTTCATGTACAATAAACAATATTTTAAAATCAGATTTTGTTTTAAGAAAAATAGGAAAATACTTTATTTGTGTTACTGTTACAATGTTTCGTTGCTTGATTTTCCTTTTTAAGTATATTACATATTTTTCCATTGTAAAGGTTAAGAAAATATATAAACAAATGTTGTTTTGTAGTGTTAAACACGCATTAGATGTTATTGTTTTAAGTAATTAATTCTGCACTATCAATCAATCACCGGAAGCATAATTCTCAATTTAACAAAAAATAGTAATAATATTAAGATGAAAACAAATTTGAAATAAAATTATATTCAACTGTTAAGAGAAAAGGAAGCAATATTTCATTACATAACACCATTTCCAGACATTCACTATCCATACAGAAAAAACCTTTTTCAAATTAGTGAAATCATCAGTTTTGAATATTCTCTGCCTATGTAAAATATTTAAATTCCATAATGATTAAATATTTGTTATGACTTTTTAAACCGTACACATTTTTTATTTAGAATATGTGGCTCAAACTTAATAATTGAAAGAACTGTGAATAGTATAGTAAATAACATTAAAAAAATATCAAGTACGAACAACAATATGTAAAATAAAAAATTATTCCATTACTATTGTTTTTGCTATGTATTGTTTAATTTCATCAAAGTTTTTCTTGAAAACATTTCTAATCGTTTATTTTTCATCAACCTTAGAAATCAATTCCCATGCTATTTTTCCTCAGCCTTTTTTTAGAATAAAGCTTCATTTATATCTGTATTAGAAAATTAAAAACATATAAAACTTTCATTAAATGACGGCTGTAAACTTTAATCGACACACATTAGATTTACACGCAAACGTGCAAAAAGTTGCATGGATGTAAATGTAAGAGACCGAAGCCTGGCAAATCTTACGTTTAAGTGGTAAAACTGTTACCATAATGCCGTAGTAAAAATCCGAAGTATGCTTTGATATGATTCCATTTCGGACTCTTACCAAGCATTTGCAGTAATATCTAGGAGTCACCAACGCTTTCTGGTAAAATCTCGAAACAGTAGAATTTTTTTTTAACTATTACAAAAATTATTTTTAAAACTTATTGAAATCTCTTCAGTAGTTATAGAGAGAAATTGTGCATTAGTACTGCTTTGAAAACTGGAATTTTATCCGTAAAATGAAATAATTTTGGCATTTTTTTTATTTTCTAGCGACTCTTTTAAAAATAATTGCAATGAACTCTGTAAAAATGAAGATTTTAAAAGTAAAACTTGGGATTTACCAGATTTCCGGTTTTTACAATAACATGCATGCAATTCTGCTATCTTTTGTTGAATGGCTTGTAAAATCCTTTTCACACGTCCGTAAATGTATGTGGTAAATTTTTGTGACAACACGAAGCAACAGTCACAGTTCAAAACCTTAAAGAGAAATATCTATACACCCCTGGATCACCCCCTTAAAAGTAACATACGTACAACCCTGAGGTCTTTTGTTGAATAATTTTCAAAATCTTTTTCTCATGTTCATAAATGTATGCAGTGTATTTTTGCGGCAGCAAGAAGCAACAGTAACCTTCAAACCTTTAAAAGTAACAAATACAACCCAGCATAGCCCTTCCTAATGTAACATGTATGCCGTTTATTTATTCCACAATCAAGAAGAAACAATAATTCTTCAAAAACTTCACGTACACTCTGTATAAATAAAATCTTATTATGATTCTATTACTATTATGCATATACATCATTTCCAGACATCCCAATTTATTTTTCTTTATTTTTTTTTCCAAACCAAACTATTTGCATGTACTTATTGACTTTGTAAACACTAAATCCATCACATTATTTGCCGTTCTTTTGAAGCTCATATCGCCTTAAGAGTAAACAGTTGCAAAACTCATTTAGCCATACACCAAAGGGCAATTTAGAGGCGGGTCGTTTACCGAGCTAGATTTAAAGATTGACTTGTCGATTCGAAAGAGAAGGCCAAGACAGAACCTTTTCTACGGGAAACTCAACAGACGCTCGTTCCCTGATTAAATCGGAGGTAACGGGACTTGAGACGATTTGCAATGCAAATCACACAAGATTCCTTTTGGCGTGATTTTATTTGCTGGCGCTTTTGAAACCCGAGGATTCTCTGAGGATTTTCATGTTAAGATGGTACAAAGCTCTTGCATAAGATTGTGGGCTGTCAATTAGAGCGAGTTGAATAATTCACAATATTACTGTATATTTCTTAGGGTAAAATCTTTCAAATGATTCTTTTAATGAGGGGAATGTAGCTAAAATAATTAAGTTCCGTGTTGAGTAAATGAACTTTCGGAGAAAATTTAACCTTGTTAGGGTATTTAATTAATAAATACTAAAAATTTCAACGCACTTTTGTGTTAAACTTAAAGCAACTTTCTATTAATGTAAGCTAACGCATATCATTAAGATTCATATAAAAAGATTCACATAGATTTTGCATTATTAATATTAATTAATTAGGTTGTTGATGCTCATGACAATTTCTATCTAGATAGGTGGATTTTCGCGTAATGTTAACTTTTATTTGCTTTGAAAGCGTAGTTAATTGGAAATGGAAGAGACATGAATTAGGTCAAGTTTTAAAGTTGTAATTAATGAGAAATCCTAAAGAATTGATGCATGTAACTTTCAAATGAAACTTTTAATGAGGGGAATGTGGCTAATATATTTAAGTTTCGTGTTGAGTAAATAAACTTTGGGGAGAAGCTTTACTGTTAGAGTATTTAATTAATAAATACTAAAATTTTTTATAGCACTTTAATAAACTTAAAACAACATCCTATTTATATAAGTAAACACAAATCATCAAGATTTATGCAAAAAGGTATGAGATGATTCTGAAAAAGGAATTATTATTAATATTAACCTATCAGATTGTTGATATTTATGACGATTTCTATATATTTATCCTAAGGAAAGAAAATATCAGTGTAATGTCAACTCATGTATGCTTTGAAAGAGTAGTTAATTTTGAAATGGATCAGGCATGAATTAAATGAATTTCTCAAATTGTAATTATTAAGAAATCCTTAAGAATTGATGCGTATAACAAAACGTTTCAAACGATTCTTTTAATGAGGAGAATGTGGTTAATATAATTAAGTTTCTTATTGAGTAAATGAACTTTTGGAGAAATTTTAAACTTGCTGGAGTATTTAAGTAATAAATATTAAAAATTTCAGCACACTTTTGTATTAAACTTTAAACAAATTCCTATTTATATAAGTAAACGCATATCATTAAGATTTATTCAAAAAGGAATAAGATGACCCCTACATTATTAATATTAATCATTTTGGCTGTTGAGGTTTTTATAACTATTTCTTCTTATTTGGCATAAGATAGGCGAATATCTGTGTAATATCAACTTGAATATGCCTTGAAATCATAAAAAAATTTTAGTTTATATGATTAGATAATTTAAAAAAAATCATCATAAATTAATTAAATTTTCAAATTTATAATTGCTAAGAAATCCTAGAAAATTGACGCGCTTAGTGTTAGAAATTAAGTTACATTTTGTATTGGTAGAGTTCATACATTGTATATGCTTTGCAAATCTAATTAATTTAATGTAACACCATAAAGAGATAAATGAAATTTAATTTTGCGATTATTCAAAAAATATGATGATTCATAATTTTAGAATAAAAAATTGTTAAGTGACTTTTCATAATTTTAGCATTTATATTTTTATATATTTGTATTTTTATATATTCTTTGCACGCATAGTTAGTTAAAAAAAGGAAAGATTTACATAAACTTTTGAGTTCACAATTATCCAAGAAACTGTTGGAATTTAAGAGTGCAACAAAAAAATTTTACTTTATTGAATGCACTTGTATATTTATATGTTTTAGAAAATTCAAGATATTTCAATCTATGAACTTTAATACTTACGCTAATCCAAATGAAAATGACAGTGAAAATTTTAAGATTTTAACCTAAGAATTTGATACTTTAATAATTTATATGGACAGCGCTTTTATTTTCTGTGTCCTTTGAAAGCGTCGTTAATTCAAATAAAAGAAAATAGTTAAATGATGTTTATAAAAATTTTCTTTTTTAAAAGTTAAGTAAAAAAAAACTGCAGAAATCAGTGAATTTAGCGCAAGAAACTGTTAAATGACAGTTTAGTGGATTTTCGATATTTTATTGAAAAGCACTGAAGGTTTGGTAAAATTGGTCGAAGTTGCTCGTCACTTACAGCAGCTCGTAGTATGTTTGTAAACTCGAAAACTTTAATATTTTCAAACTGCGACTGAAATATCCCTTTGAATATTTCACTAAGCTCCTTACTTAGCACACGTAGGAAATATTATAGAATCAGAGAATGGACTTCGGAATATAACTATCGATATATATTCAATGCTGGTTCTTATTAAATAATCAACAATATTGATATTTAAAAGAAATAATTAATATCCATAGTTTAATTGCAGGACGTTCATCATGCATCATCCTCAACGAAACACGGACAAGCAATAATAAAATAAAAAATAAAACTATACAAGAAATGGTCGCCACAATTGGCGAACTGTCTTTCACATGGCGACAATAACAAATTTTCATTCATAACATTTAACAAATATTACGCTAGTTTCACAAACAAAAATCACTTGCTAAACTAACCGAATTCTACGGTAGTTAAGCAAATTTTTAATAATTTTTCCGTTGATATCTCGACGGTTTACCTCAAATTCTGGTTTTCAAAATTATAATTCATATTTTCACATAGTGAGAAAAAATACAATAATCAAAATAACTGAATAAATGGATACTTTTCCATGCTAAGGTATCACAAATATACCAAATTTTTCAGCATTTGCCAAATATTATCACATCATATAAAATTGTAGTTCCTTACTAATTTCGCCACAAGTCATTACCAACGCGCTTCTGAAGAAATTAAAGTGCATTTTGGTTTTCGCATAGATTCAGAAACATCGTAAATTGTAGCGTATTCTAGTAGTACTGGGATAGCCTGGTACCATATTGCTTCCTACTGTATTTACAACTGACTGTTTTAAAAACTTTCATAAACAATACATATTTCTTTAACTTCGTTATTATGTTACCATAACAAAATTTTCTACAATAATTTTAAATGTTTAATTGTCAAAATTGAACATTACAGTTACTTAGTAAATCATACTGCATTTTCTATATATTTTTTAAAATTTTTATTTAATTTAATAGAATATGGATAAAAATTTGAACTAAATAATATTACATATTATTTTAAGAACATTGGTAGCAAAAAATGGCCTAAATAAATCATCAAAGATATTTCTTACAGAGCAATAAATGTAAAGAAATTAAATCACTTTAGGTTCAAAAATAATAATTATTTATTTTATTCAGGCATGACTCTAATTATGATAATAACAACAGTATTTTTTTAAAAATTTATCCTGTGCATTTTAATAAAATCCTACTCTTATGAGAGGTGTACAGCATGCTTAAAAAGAGCATAAATATATTTATGTAATTCTAAAAATTATTGATCCTGAAAGAGAAAAATAATCAAAACATCCTAAAAATATATTTCATGCATAACTCTAATAAGGATAAAAGTAACAGTATGTTTTTTTTTTAATTTTGCCGAAATATTTTTATAAAATTCTATTTTATTAATAGATATACAGTTTTCTTAAGAAGAGGATAAAGATGTTGATATAATTGTAAAAATCTTATCCTTCAAGAAAAAAGTAACTAAAATATAGTACATATATTTCATATATTTGTCAATTTCATACGTGTTAACTGCTTTTGTACTTTTGTATACGTGTTAACTGCTTTTGTATTTTATTTGTACTGGATAATACTTTTGTTAACTGCAAACAAAATAAATAATTGAAGAAAAAATATTACGATTGCATATAACTAAAATTTTAAAATAAATATATGATTCAAAATTGTTTTTTTTTAAAGTTTCTCTGTATGTTTTAGATCCGAAATCCATTTAAATTTCTCTTTTCAGATGTTGACGGTTTTTTATTCTTTTTAGATAAAAATCCTCATCAAGAAAAACGAAAATATCTTCCTTATGACGTTCTTATTTTTAAAACCATTAATACATAACCCACATTTTCAAACCAACCAAGATCACTTTGTTACACGCATGCCTTTTTTTTTTAATAACAAACTTTTTTTACACAATTAAAAAGGAACAAAAAAAAGGAAAATAAAACGAAAAAAAATAGGAAAAAGCGTGTTACCTCAACCATAACGAAAAAAAAGAAACATTGCTTACTCTCTAATTATGTTACTTCCTTCCTCATTTCAAACGGAAAAAAAGGAAGAAAAAAAAGAAAAGAAAAAGAAAAAAATGAATGATTTGAAATAAAACTCTGTAAAGCTAGTGATGTTTTTACTCTGTCACCCTTCAAGACTCAACGATACCATCGCCTCGGGATATCGTAATGCAGAGTTGGCGAACAAAAATAACTCCTCATCCCTTTTGTTAAGATGCTTGGCGAGGTTCTGAAATAGAGGACGAGTTATTCTATGGCGTTATTACTCAAGCGGGAAGACAATGGATCTGATTTAAGAGCTAACGCTCAAGTAAGCTCAGAAAGCGGAAAAACTGCATATATCCTCTTCGTGGAAATAAGTTGTGGGTGGCATATTTTTTTTTATCTTTTATTTTTAGAAAATTAAGTGATAAATGAGACAAGAGCTCGTACGTGTTAATAAAATGAGAAATATGTGTCTTCTGAGTGTTCATAAACAATATGAGTGTGTGCGAAATTGTTTGAACGAGGGGAAATATTTTTTTTCCTTACTCCGTTATTGTTTTGTTCCATTATAATGAATATTTTTCAAACTTGAATTTTAAAAAAGTTTGAAAACATTCATCTAAAATACGCATTGTCACATTAGTTTTCAGGCATGTTTTTTTTTTAGTTTTATTTTTTAATCTTAATTTTTTTTTCAGAATAAGCAGATATTTTGAGCAGTTTTATTCTAAAACTTGTTTTGATTTTCATTTAACTTGCGTTTTCTTGCAGACAGTGCCTCCTAGTTTATAGCCCTTGCATATAGACACAAACTATATTTTTTTAAAGTATTTTATTTCTAGCTTGGTCTTCAAACTTTTTACGGTAAAAGAATAATTTGCTTCATTGCAAAGAAAAACTATATTAAGCTTTTTAACTTCAACTTAGTTATTTAATTTAACTGAAAACATTTTATGCAAAATTAATTAAATTAATTAAAAAACAAAATTAATTAACATATTGGGGTAAGTATGTTGAACATGCATTTAAATACAAGCAAACTCGTTGAAACTTCCAATTGATACTGTTTGCTAATTGTTAATTAGAAATCGTTCTCTCACAAAGAACCATTAAAAGTCGAGATGCAAGATAAAAGATTATTTTCTGAAGTTAATGGGCAATAATTTGCAGATGAAGTGCGCATTAAGATAGTCCCAGAAGTTTCCCAGCGTCAGAGTGGCACCATCCTTTTAGCAAATCAAAGTCTCTAAATTTTATCATTTGAATGACGATTCAATAAGATAAGGATACTCTTGCAACCGACTCCCTTTTCAGAAGCCCCCGTTTAAATATCAGGAACAGCAAAAATTCGTGGCTTTTTCCCATATTTTCATGGCCAGATAAATCTGTGCCAAATCACAACATCCCTGCTAGGGAAATTCCACCAATGTAATCCATGCAAATATCCAACGAACGCTGTTTTAAATAACTTAAGATCAATTAATAAAGTGCCTATTTGTGTGAATCAGCTTAAGTCTCTTCAATTATCTAGCCTTTAAAGGCATATATATATATATATATATATATATATATATATATATATATATATATATATATATATATATATATATATATATATATATATATATATATATATATATATATATATATATATAGCACAATAAAGACAAAAAGGATAAAACGAAAAGGGAGAATAACGAAGAAATATTATAATATATTTCATTAACTGCGCATAAGCGTCGAGTAGATAGAACTCATAAAATAAGTTAAAAATATCGAGAAAACATTGAAAATAAATAATATAGATTAATGAAAAGAGAAGATTATTATGATAAAATATTTTGGAAATATTTCAACTAAAAAAAAATTACGAAAAGATTTCATCGCTTTATCAGCATACATGATTATATCCACAAAAGTACTCTTTTTACGGATATAATCGTGAGAGCTGATGACGAGATTATATTTCTTCATTATTTTATTTTCCGGTTTTCAATTTTTTTTTATAGAATTTAAAAATACTTTATTTCAATAAGTTTTCTTCGTCTCTTTTCAATAATCTTCATTATATTTTTAATTAATAATTATTACTTCAATTATCTAGCCTTTAAAGGCATATTTTTAACTACATATATATATATATATATATATATATATATATATATATATATATATATATATATATATATATATATATATATATATATATATATATATATATATATATATATTTCATGAAAAAAATTTTAAACTGTAAAACAAAATAAATTATTACCTCATGAAAACTGAGAGGATTGAGACACTAAGAGAAATCTGAAAAAAATTAACAGGAAATGTTATACTAAATATTACTTTGGGAATATCACAACATGAGATGCTTCGGAGGTTGGCGATATATTACGGCAAAGAACCGAACCCCCGACTGCCCAAGGGAAACAAAAGAATCCAACATCTATTCAGATGAAGGCTATAAACAGTAATCTTGAAAATCGAAGTGGAAATGCATAAATTACCAGATGGATAACAAAATTTTTCGTATGAATTTAAAAAGTGGTAGATTCAAGTACCAAACAAGTGTGTGGGTTAGTGCGAAAAAGATTTTTTTTAATTGATATAAATGAGAGAAAATATAATAAAAGTAGTAAAATATTGAACTTTATGAACATTAAACTTAATAAATTACACTAATAAATCAATAAGAAACATAGACATGCTTCCGATTATGTTTCAAGGAGATCCAAGGTTACGTATTTTATACTTTTTCTCTTCAGTTTTCATTTATCTATTTATTAATTTATTTTTAGAACATTGAGTGATAAATGAGACAAAAGCTTGTATAAGCTAATAGAATAAGAAAAATGTGTATGTTGTGTATAAAATTTAGAGTATAAGCTTTAG
Source organism: Parasteatoda tepidariorum (assembly GCF_982258835.1). Taxonomy (NCBI): domain Eukaryota; kingdom Metazoa; phylum Arthropoda; class Arachnida; order Araneae; family Theridiidae; genus Parasteatoda; species Parasteatoda tepidariorum. The sequence continues at coordinate 67,467,406 of NC_141764.1, forward strand.
TGTTTGGAATTATTTGGATAAGGAGAAAATAATTTTGTTTTCTTATTCAGTTATTGTTTTGTTCCCTTATATAATGGATATGAGTCGATTTGACATTTAAGAAAAAGTTGGAAAAAACATTCATTCAACATGTGCTTTCTCATATTTGTTTTCAGACGCGTCTTTTATTTTATTTTTTAAGCTTAGAAATAACCAGATGCTTTCAAAATTATTCATTGAAATGTTTTGGATGTTTGGATTACTAGTTAATTTTTTTTCTAATATAAATTGCTTCCGTACAGCCGAAATTTTTTTTCTCAAAGTTAATTTTATTTTATATCAACTTGGATTTCAAATTTTACATGTGGAAAAATAAATTAATTCATTAAAAAAATAATATATCATTATACTTTTAACCTCGACTTTGTTACATAAAGTAATTAGAAAGAAAAAATAACTGATCTAAAATTTAATAACTAACCGGAACTAAGCAAATTTAGATCGAAACGGCTAAGTAAAGATTGATAATTAATTGTTTATTAATCACTGATTAAAAAATAGTTTTTTGTTGAAAATGGATCTCATGCATCCTCTTCGTGGAAATAAGATGTGAGAGATTTACAATTTCTTATATTTTATTTTTAGGAAATTATGTGATAAAATTCAACCCAATTCCCTCCAGAAAGGCTATACAAAGATTTTATTTAAACAAAACTTAACTGCACATTACTCATGAAAAAGAGAATTATGACAATATTTAAATTTTGATAATTCATTGCAGATGACGATTAAACTGGTTGCAATCACAGTTACAAAATTTAATACAATATTAAAATCACTAAACTGTTCTATAAGCAAGAAATAAATATAAAATGAAGGTTTTAATTTTGCATGATAATAGCAACATTTTAAACTAAATATTTAATTCACCATTTAAAAAAAAATCACGATTAAATTCAAAAACATAAGACGACCTGCTTTGTTCAACATGCTTCGCATAATTTGAGGGGGAGGGAAAAGATGAGATGCATTCGAAAAATTATTGTCTTAATACTTTAAACAGAAAATTTACCAATAATTTAAACTTTATTATAGCATAGTTTAAAAATAATGAGTTATATTAATCTAAATAAAGCATTTATTCATAAGCTTGTGATTAGTATATATTTTAAAACCATAACGGTATAGTTTAATGAAAAGTAATATTGTATTCATTTAACTAATTCAGGTTTAAACCCATTTATTACCAAATAATCTGACCATAGGGAATGAGATTCTAGTCGATACTATTTGTATAATGATATGAGAATGAAATGCAATAGTATGTGCATTACATTAATGTTGCCTTGGGAATAATAAGCTATAAGACAAACTATACATAGTCACATGCAGTAGGTAATAATTATTAGTTATCAAACGGCATTAATTGTATATGGTTCATCCATAAATTTAAATGATTATTATATGCTATAATAACTGATTAAATGAGTTCATACAATATGCAATAGTAAAGGTTTTATACAAAAGGTTCAATGTATAATAGTATATAATAATATCACAAATCCATATCTTGTGCTTTAAGATTTGATATACTCTTTGTCCCTTTGAATATTAAATTCTGTTAATATGGAAATAAAACATAGATTACAAGTACTAAATGCAATAACCCAGATAATTCAAGTGAGGAAAAATTAATTTTACGTAACTTGGGTGAGCGAAATTGTTCAAATGAAGATAAAACAAAGGAAAATTACAGACATGGTCTTTTTATCAGCCCACACGATTATATCCTCAAAAAAGAGTGCTTTCTGATATTGTATTAATATAGCCAAAGCATAATTTATTAATATATTAATACAATAGTGTGAGGAGCACATATGCATATATATATATATATATATAGCATAATAGATTATATATAGATCATTATTGTAATGATATATTTTGCTTTGGCTATATTGATACATTATTAGAAAGCACTCCCTTTTTGATGATATAATCGTGTGTGCTGATGAAAAGATTATGTCTTTTATTTTCCAGATTCTGATTTTTTTTCCTGTTCTCGGAACTTAATTTTTTTATGCTTTTTTTTTCTCCCGGATTTTTATTTTATTTTTTAATTATTATTTTTCTTTTTCCCTCTTTTCATTGTTCTGTAATTTTCCCACGTTTTCTCTACATTTGTACCTTAGATATAATTTTTTTTCAAATTTCAATTTATTCAAGATTTAATATAAATTTCCT